>NC_091754.1:35491904-35719404 GCF_043380555.1 Nothobranchius furzeri
GTATCTTTGTTTGTTTTCAGTCAAATTGGGGGTAAACACAGCGAATGAAACGGGGTTTGTTAGGTTTCAGGGAGTAAAGCATTGAAATGTTTTTTATTACATTAGTCATGTCTTGTTTTTTACCCCACCTGCAAATTTTGACTGTGATCGATGTGAAGAGCTGCTATTTAACTTATTAATGTACAATTATTCCCTTGAAAGTATTTAATTGGATTCATAATAGACCCGACAAACGGATGAAGGTAAATGAATTTAATATAATCCAACTACTGAATTACTTCCCCTTTATCTACCTAAGCCACCCTGTGGAGAAGGACCTCTCTGTTGAAACACATTGTTGTTGTTTTTCCTATTCTGACAGAAAATGTTTCACTTGTTGGTCTTCAGAGATGATTATAATTTTAGCTACACCAGTTAAATAGTTTCTTTTATAACATTTGACTTATAGGCTTGATTTGACCTCTAAGAACCCTGAATGGCAAATTTATTCATTAATATATATAATGTCATTTAACTGCTTGGTTAAACTGGAGTGGAGTTGCTGGCTGGAAAACAAACTTGAGTGGATGCCTGTTGTCACATCCCTGTCCTCCAACCGCCTCACTGCCCACAAACCCTCAGTCTAGAACTCCATCTCCCATCATCCCTCACTCACCAGAGTTCCCACCATGTACATTTATGTCAATGGTTCCCACCGTCACCCTCAAAAGCAGGAAGCGGACAACAAACCACACTCAGTCATCGGTTCTTCAGTCCCTGTCCGAGATCCAGGCATTTATGCTTCTCTAATGAGTCATCCAGCTCATCCTCCATAAAAGTGACCCTGTCTCTTACCTTCTGGAACATCACTGCAGCCCCGTTCTATTTCAGGCCTTGCGCCGATGCTCCTAGATTAACCACATTGCAACAGCTCCTCCATTGCGCCCTCAAAAAGATAAAAGACCAGAGAACATCTAGCGGCAGACACAGAGAAGCTTGAAGAATCCCTCGTGGAAAAACTCTAAAATATGAAAGGTTTATCCACCCGTGACTGGAGGAGAGACAAGATGTGCAGCACGTATTTTGTTTGTGGACGGAAATTATGGAAAACGTGGGTTTAGAGGATGCGAGAGCATGAAGAGGTGGAGGAGAATGGGGGACAAATTCGTCCATGTTAAAAAGTCTCTGAAATACAAAAAACACAATAGAAACACACTATCTCGGACTGGATACATGACAGAATGTCACAAAACAGCACTGCACCCTCTGTTGTCCTGGCGGGAATTGCTGTGCAACACGCCCCAGGAGACGGAGAGGTGTGAGGGCAAAAAGTTTCTGTCTGTGCGTGTCTCTCCCTTGTGGAGTTGATGGAGAACTATAAATTAGGTTTTAATGTGAACTTAGCGCTATAATAATCAGAGGCGAGAAAGATGGGACCTTCCTTGGACATACTACAATTCCAAATGATGTGACCGGGAGCCTTGGCCTTTCTGATCAGCTCATTCTCTGCAGTTGGAGATCAGCGGGGCATTGGCTACATGCTAAACCCAAAGCTAACAGAGTTTTTCTGGGTGTTTTCAGCAAGAAAAATTCAGTAGAGTGACAACGTTGGAGTCGTTTTACCACGTTAGCATGTAGTTAATGTCCCGCTGGTCTCCGCCTGCCGGATGATTTTTATAATCCCAGATATCACATTCTTTTTTTAGACACTTAATTAAACTTAATCTCCTAAATAACATAATAGATCATGTTTCATTAAAGTTTGGTTATTGTCTCCGTTGATGTTACCTTAAATGATCATTTACCTACAGTGATTGTGTATATTCACAAGTCAAAGAAATAAAGTAATAAATAGATTTTTATAAACTATATTTAACTTCTAGGTCAAATCATTGGTAAGTTTTGGTTCCCTGGCTACCCAAAATACCTATTTCCAGAGTCAATTGTATATTAAAGGTTCAATAATATTAATGATTCTTGTTTATATGGAATATTTTATCTTGTTGAGCACCTTTCATGTGTCCAAGCATTAGTTTTTTTAAATTTGCATCTAATAAACACTTACTCACCTGAGTGCTCCAGCCCCACTGCTTCATATTTGATTGTCCATCAGCCAGTCTTTGAATGGTTGACTGGCAGAGTGCTTTATACTAAGAAATATTAGACTATTGAGGGGGTTGCATGCTGGTGTCATTGGTGGCACTATTGCTTGGCAGTTATGAGGTTGCAGGTTTGATTTAGTGCTGAGGCCCTTCTGTGTGCAGTTTCCTCCCACAGACCAGGCACATGCATGTTGGGTTACCTGGAGATTGTCGCTCCTTGCGAGTGAGGGTGTGATTGGTCTCTCTTTGAACTTGTGGTGGACTGGGGACCTGTCCACGGTGTCCCCTGCCTCTCACCCGATGACCATATTTATAAAGCTTGCTAACATATAAAACGGTGTCTGATAGTAGAATAAATCCCTTTCTATACAATATTTGCAAACTATAGAACAAAGTAGCGGAAAAATGTGCTCGGCTTTAAACACTCTCTGACCCTGGTGTGAGAACATTTTACAGACAGGGAGACTAGCAGCACAGCCGGTGAGAGGGTGAATTTAACACACACACACACACACACACACACACACACACACACACACACACACACACACACACACACACACACACACACACACACACACACACACACACACACACACACACACACACACACACACACACACACACAAATTAACTCTTAAAAGCATTTACTCCATGTTTTTATAACTCACTTTTTTGAGCATGAAATTGTTGCATCATTTTAAAAGTGTGAAATCACGGTTTGTTTGGTCAGACATCCACCTGCATCCAGTAATGTTAATACAATGTGGTTAGTGTGTCTTTTTCCAACATATCTGACTAATGAAATCCACAAAATAAGTAACAAAAGGGAACACTGCTGTTAAATTAACAAAAATACCCTCAGGTGTGCTATCTATTACCCCCAGGGGCGAAAATCCCTCATCATTGTTGGGGGGGAGTAGACAGTAAACATTTCAGGGGTAATTCCTGAGGGGGGCATTAAAAAAAGCTTTTTTTCATGTGCTGATGTGTCTGAAATATCTTACAAATTGCCATAATATTATTCAAACCTTTCAACTTACTTGGCGTTTTTGTGAACTGAAGAATGACCTGATGTCTTTTATTTGTCGTTTCTCTGCCATTTTGACCTGACTAGAAGCTGCCAGACAACTGGACAATAACAAGAACCCAGGTTTAAATTTAGAGGAGGTTCAATACCCAGCTGACAGTGCTGGGCAAGTTACTTCAAAACTGTAATGCCTCGTCTCGTCTCTCGTCTCGTCTCGTCTTCCTCCGCTTATCCGGGTCCGGGTCGCGGGGGCAGCATCCCAACTAGGGAGCTCCAGGCCGTCCTCTCCCCGGCCTTGTCCACCAGCTCCTCCGGCAGGACCCCAAGGCGTTCCCGGACCAGATTGGAGATGTAACCTCTCCAACGTGTCCTGGGTCGACCCGCGGGCCTTCTGCAGGCAGGACATGCCCGAAACACCTCCCCGGGGAGGCGTCCAGGAGGCATCCTGACCAGATGCCCAAACCACCTCAACTGGCTCCTTTCGATCCAGAGGAGCAGCGGTTCTACTCCGAGTCCCTCCCGAATGTCCGAGCTCCTCACCCTATCTCCAAGGCTGAGCCCGGCCACCCTACGGAGGAAACTCATTTCGGCCGCTTGTATCCGCGATCTCGTTCTTTCGGTCATTACCCAAAGCTCATGACCATAGGTGAGGATTGGGACGTAGATCGACCGGTAAATCGAGAGCCTGGCTTTCTGGCTCAGCTCCCTCTTCCCCACGACAGATCGGCTCAACGTCCGCATCACTGCAGACGCCGAACCAATCCGCCTGTCGATCTCCCGATCCCTCCTACCCTCACTCGTGAACAAGACCCCGAGATACTTAAACTCCTCCACTTGAGGTAGGACCTCTCCCCCGACCCGGAGGTGGCAAGCCACCCTTTTCCGGTCGAGAACCATGGTCTCAGATTTGGAGGTGCTGATCCTCATCCCAGCCGCTTCACATTCGGCCGCGAACCTACCCAGCAAGAGCTGAAGGTCAGAGCTGGATGAAGCTAGGAGGACCACATCATCCGCAAAAAGCAGAGACGAGATTCTCCTGCCACCAAACTCGACACACTCCACACCACGGCTGCGTCTAGAAATTCTGTCCATAAAAGTGATGAACAGAACCGGTGACAAAGGGCAGCCCTGGCGGAGTCCAACCCTCACTGGGAACAGGTCCGACTTACTACCGGCTATGCGGACCAAACTCACGCTCCTCTGGTAAAGGGACTGAATGGCCCTTAACAGAAAGCCACCCACCCCATACTCCTGGAGCGTCCCCCACAGGGTGCCCCTGGGGACACGGTCATAAGCCTTCTCCAAATCCACAAAACACATGTGGATTGGTTGGGCAAACTCCCATGCCCCCTCCATCACCCTTGCAAGGGTATAGAGCTGGTCCACAGTTCCACGGCCAGGACGAAAACCACATTGCTCCTCCTCTATCTGAGATTCAACTATCGATCGGACCCTCCTCTCCAGTACCTTGGAGTAGACCTTTCCAGGGAGGCTGAGGAGTGTGATCCCCCTATAGTTGGAACACACCCTCAGGTCACCCTTCTTAAAGATGGGGACCACCACCCCGGTCTGCCACTCCCTAGGAACTGCCCCCGATGACCACGCAATGTTGTAGAGACGTGTCAACCATGACAGCCCTACAACATCCATAGCCTTGAGATACCCAGGACGAACCTCATCCGCCCCCGGGGCTCCGCCGCTGTGTAGTTGTTTGACTACCTCAGCAACTTCTGCCCCCGAGATCGGACAGTCCATCCCCAGGCCTCCCAGGTCTGGTTCCTCCTCGGAATGCGCATTGGTGGGATTGAGGAGCTCCTCAAAGTATTCCTTCCACCGTCCGACTATAGCCTCAGTTGACGTCAGCAGCTCCTCATCCCCACTGTAAACAGTGTGAGCGAGTTGCTGCCTTCCTCTCCTGAGGCGCCGGACAGTTTGCCAGAACCTCTTTGGAGCCGATCGATAGTCTTTCTCCATGGCCTCACCAAACTCCTCCCACGCCCGAGATTTTGCCTCGGCAACTGCCACTGCTGCACCCCGCTTGGCTATCCGGTACCTGTCTGCTGCCTCCGGAGACCCACAGACCAGCCACGCCCTGTAGGCCTCCTTCTTCAGCCTGACGGCTCCCCGAACCTCTGGTGTCCACCAGCGGGTACGGGGGTTGCCACCACGACTGGCACCGGCCACCTTACGGCCACAGCTAGCAACAGCCGCCTCGACAATCGCAGAGTGGAACAAGGCCCACTCGGACTCAATGTCCCCCACTGCTCTCGGGACGTGGTCAAAGCTCTGCCGGAGGTGGGAGTTGAAGACCGTCTTGACAGGTTCTTCTGCCAGGCGTTCCCAGCAGACCCTCACTATGCGTTTGGGTCTGCCAGGTCTACGCGGCATGTTCCCTTGCCATCTGATCCAACTCACCACCAGGTGGTGATCAGTTGACAGCTCCGCCCCTCTCTTCACTCGGGTGTCCAAAACATACGGCCGCAGGTCAGATGATACGACTACAAAATCTATCATCGACCTGTGACCTAGGCTGCCCTGGTACCAAGTGTACCGGTGGGCATCCTTATGTTCGAACATGGTGTTCGTTATGGCCAAACTGCGGCTTGCACAGAAGTCCAATAACAAAACACCGCTCGAGTTCAGATTAGGTGGGCCGTTCCTCCCAATCACACCCCTCCAGGTCAAGCTGTCATTGCCCACATGAGCATTGAAGTCCCCCAGCAGGACAATGGAGTCCCCTGATGGAGTACTATCTAGCACTCGTCCCAGGGACTCCAAAAAGGGTGGGTACTCTGAACTGATATTTGGCCCATAAGCACAAACAACAGTCAGGACCCGTTCCCCGACCCGAAGGCGCAAGGAAGCTACCCTCTTGTCCCCCGGGGTAAACCCCAACACACAGGCAGAGAGTCTCGGAGCTAACAAAAAGCCAACCCCAGCCCTCCGCCTCTCACCCGGAGCAACTCCAGCAAAGTAGAGTGTCCAACCCCTCTCCAGGTCTCGGGTTCCAGAGCCAATGCAATGTGTCGAGGTGAGTCCGACTATATCTAGCCGGTACCGCTCAACCTCTGCCACAAGCTCCGGCTCCTTCCCCGCCAGCGAGGTGACGTTCCATGTCCCAAAAACTAGTTTTCTTGTCCGGGGATTGGACCGCCAAGGCTCCCGCTTTGGTCTGCCACCCGATTCGCATTGCACCGGACCCTTCATGTTCCTCCTGCGGGTGGTGGGTCCACAGTTGGACGAGCCCATGTATCCGGTTCGGGCTGGGCCCGGCCGGGCCCCATGGGCGAAAGCCCGGCCACCAGGCGCTCGCTCACGGGCCCCAACCCCAGGCCTGGCTCCAGGGTGGGACCCCGGTAACCCTCCGGGCCGGGTACTCCGACTCTTCATTTTAACCGCCATGAAAGATCCTTCGAACCGTTCTTTGTCTCACCCTTCACCTAAGACCAATTTGTCATGGGAGACCCTACCAGGGGCACTAAGTGCCCCAGACAACATAGCTCCTAGGATCATTAGGGCACTCAAACTCCTCCACCACGATAAGGTGACGGTTCATTATTTATTACTTGTTACCCTCATTTTAAAGTAATTCATTACATCACAAGATTACTGATTTAAAAATATAAGGCATTACACTACTTTTGCATTACTCTAAGTTACTTTTAACAAAACAACTTCAGTATGAATTTGGTAATCTGACGCTCAGTGAATCCATGACATATCCGGTGGAAGGTGATGTGGTGTCTGATCTAGTGTTGATGTTAAAAACAGTTCTTTAGAATTATTGTTTATTAAATAAAAGCAACAACAAACTGTACTCTCAGCACGCTGCCATCTTATATTAACTGAGCAGGGAGTGAGGTGGTGGGGGCTTCAAGCTGATTTAGCCTTGGTCCCCAAATGCCTTGATACAGCTCTGGATGTGGGACTGACTTTTGAGGGTGTTCTGATTCTATCACATGTCGTCGTCTTCCTCCGCTTATCCGGGTCCGGGTCGCGGGGGCAGCATCCCAACTAGGGAGCTCCAGACCGTCCTCTCCCCGACCACCTCCACCAGCTCCTCCGGCAGGACCCCAAGGCGTTCCCAGACCAGATTGGAGATGTAACCTCTCCAACGTGTCCTGGGTCGACCCGGGGGCCTCCTGCCGGCAGGACATGCCCGAAACACCTCCCCAGGGAGGCGTCCAGGAGACATCCTGACCAGATGCCCAAACCACCTCAACTGACTCCTTTCGATCCGGAGGAGCAGCGGTTCTACTCCGAGTCCCTCCCGAATGTCCGAGCTCCTCACCCTATCTCTAAGGCTGAGCCCGGCCACCCTACGGAGGAAACTCATTTCGGCCGCTTGTATCCGCGATCTCGTTCTTTCGGTCATTACCCAAAGCTCATGACCATAGGTGAGGATTGGGACGTAGATCAACCGGTAAATCGAGAGCCTGGCTTTCTGGCTCAGCTCCCTCCACCACGACAGATCGGCTCAGCGTCCGCATCACTGCAGACGCCGAACCAATCCGCCTGTCGATCTCCCGATCCCTCCTACCCTCACTCGTGAACAAGACCCCGAGATACTTAAACCCCTTCACTTGAGGTAGGACCTCTGTCCCGACCCGGAGTTGGCAAGCCACCCTTTTCCGGTCGGGAACCATGGCCTCAGATTTGGAGGTGCTGATCCTCCTCTATCACATGTATAAATATTAAATGCTTATATATTATTGCTTTTCACTGGTAAAAATGTGCATTGGGGATAAATCTACCTATTCTTTTTTTCTTTTCAAGTACTTTTCTTTTCTTGATTTAATTTGAATAATTTCCTGCCCTCTCCCTCTAACCTTCCTGCATGCTGCATCTTTTCTCAGTCTTCCAGAAAAACGGTTTCCTAGACTTCCTACTTTCTAACTAATCAGCCAAAGGGACCTTAACATGCGCTGCGCTCCAGCAGCAATGAGTTGAAATCACCGGGATACAGATTATGAACTCAGCTGAGGCAAAGCACGTCAGAAAAGTACAGAAAGTACCAGAGAATATGCGCCGATATGAACGATCGCAAGTGAATTATTTTGTTTTAGTGGAGTGATTTTGTGAATGTAACATAAGGTCAGTCATAAATGACGTCATATATGCAGATACTGGATCTTTTTTTCAGGCTTCCGGCAATTTGAATTTTTAAGGAACACATCTTGATTCTGGGTTTAAAAATGCATTGTAATTACCGCATTACTGACAATTGTACCGAGTAAATATTACCATTTTCTTTCCCTGTAATGCCTTACATTACCACATTACAGCAAAAAGCAATGCATTACAGTAATTAATTACTTTTGTATTGCATTACTCCCAACACTGCCAGCTGATAATATGTTTATTTGGCCTACATTTAGCTTTTCCTGCTGTAAAAGAAAACTATTTTTGCATGAATGTGTATGTAACTAGTCCAGAACACTGTGAACTTACTATACTGTGTAAAAAGATGTTTGACTTTAAAATTGATCTAATTAGAGGAAAACATGGAGTGGAAACCAGTCAGAATGTTGCCAAATGAATATCTGTTGAACAGAATATCTAAGTCAAAGGTAGAACTATATAAAAAAAAACTAACAAAAAAAAGACAAAATCTGAAATAGAAAATTAGATTCTAAGTAATAATGTCCAACATAAATGTAAAATGACAGTGAAACAAGTTAGTCTAATATTTGTGACATTAATGACATAAATCTCTCACTTCTTATAACTCTCACAAAGTGTTTTTAAGTAGCACAACTTGTATTGAGCATTCAACAAAAGTGAATATATTGTTAAAACGAAAAACATTTAGTGTTTTATGGAGTTTTGGGGGAGGGGGGGGGGGACACACATTTATGTCAGAGGGGGACATGTCCCCCCCCCCCCCCAGGGTTTTTGCCTATGATTACCCCACATGTCTTGTAATAAAACATTAGCTTCATACTCACGTGCCTGTACATAAAGGCTTGCAGACATGTTTCTGTTTATGTTTGTGACACTGAAGAATTTGCCGACACAGACATTTCTTGGCGTGCTTACCCACTGAGATGGTCCACACTGCCATGATCTTGACCCGAGCCTTGGTGTGTGAATTGAAGCGGCTGTGGTGGATCGGGTTCCGTATGGCGATGTATCGGTCCAGAGAAATTGCACAGAGATGCATGATGGATGCTGTGGAGAAAAGAACGTCCAGGTAGATCCAGATGGGGCAGAGGTCGGAGGGAAGGGGCCACTTGTAATCTGCAAAGAGCAGGAAATGGTTAAGAAGAGACCAACACTTGTGCAATACAAGTTTGATTGAATAAATAATTGTTGTGATCGGTTCATGTTTCTGGTTCTTGAACCTATCATGGTTCCATGTGTGCTCTACTGAACTCTCCAGCCTAATTCCCTTCTGATTAGCGTTGTCTTACCTTGTCTGCTAGTAGCTGGTCTTCTGATAAGATTCAGTATTTTACTTGCATGCTAAGTGTGTTTTTACTGTACTACAACTTGTCTGTTGGTCCTTGTTTTAAAGCCACTTCTTGTTGCCTATGTGTGGCAGCACTTTGCTGCAGATTCAGTCAGCAAACTCTCCACGCAGGCTGGCTGTAAATCCAGCTGCTGGCTTTAAACCGTCTTATTAAAACAAAAATATTGAGGGAGGTTTGTTTTCACATCAGCACTGCACTCAGGTCAGTGCAGCCTCACAATACTGATAAACAGCTTGATTTTCAGCTGATCTCTGACCAGATTGAAAGCTAATGAAGGGTCAGAAAAATGTTTGTTTGAGTTTTTGTCACTGGTTCCTGATTGTACTTGTGTCAACATTCAAATATGTCCACGTCTGTGGGGTTATAGTTTTCAAAGACGTGCAGCTCATTGTTTGCTTTTAAAAAGCTAATTCCACAGCGACCACGCAGTGATGGATGGAATGACTCATTCACATGGAACCAAGCTGGAGCTGATGAATCCTGCTCCTAACTACAAACACACACAGCCAGGTAAAGCCACTGCCATGTGAACAGCTGGTGCATGAGCCTTAACTGCACACACACACACACACACACACACACACACACACACACACACACACACACACACACACACACACACACACACACACACACACACACACAGTCGATGTAATGCTGCTGTAGAAACTGCCACTAAATATAGTCATGCAAATTGGTCTGGAACCCACCCAGCAGCTGGGGGAAATATAATACAATCTAGTGAATATTAATGAAATGGAGCAGCTTTTCATGTTCCATACATCAAGGTGAGTTTATTTTTAGAGGCCAATTCCTGAGAGGCTGTATGACACCGGCTCTGAACACTGACCAATAACAACACAGGGGAATGAGATAATAAGGAGCAAAGTGCAGAGAAAGAAGAGTTAATTGTTTTTCTAAGATATTGATTTAAGCAAGTTAAAGGGTAATAGCTGCACAAGGAAACGAACACAGCTGGATGGGTGTGTGTATAAAACTAGGAAACATTGCTGATTTTTGACCGGTCACACTGAAGATGTACAAGAACTGAATGCTTCTGATGATGAGAATTCACGGCAGTGTAAAGGTTTCTAAATAATAAAGCACATACCTGTATAGTCAAATGCCCCATGTAAAATAGTTCCACACACCCTTTCCATTTATCCACTACACACAGCGATGATCTATTCCCTACTACACATACTTACAACACACCCCATTTTCTTTTTCTTTTGTACACTTACACCCCCACACCACTCATCTTTTTGAGTTAAAATCCCTCTTCCCCCCTGTACCTCATGAAGACCATATTTTTGTACCACTTTCTAAATTGGGTCATACTTGGACATTGCTTTAAGTCACTATTTAATCCATTCCATGATTTTACCCCACAAACAGAGATGCACTGACTTTTTACTGTTGTTCACACGGACGGGTATTTTAAATTCCATTCCTCTCTCAAATTATATTGTTTATCTCTATATAAGAAATACTTTTGTATATTACCAGCCAGTTTGGCATCCAACATCCACTGTTTTGGAGCTTTTGACCATGCTATTTTGTTATTTCCCTATAAAAAGCACCCCCAGAGTGTTTTATAATTTATTTTCTTGTTCACATAATGATGTCCCGCTTCTCCCCCTCCAGGTAATCTCTTGAGTCTGGATCCCTCCTAGACTGTAAACCCTAACACCCGGTCTCTCTGTGTAGCAAGCAGGGTTTAGGTTGTGAAGAAGTGATTTCTTACTTATCTAGTCTGCACTTTAAATAATGCCTAGAACTCATAAATGGACTTTTGTCTTTGAGAGGAACAGGATCCCTGTCCAGTCTTCCTGAAGAAGAGTTTAAAATACAGAAGTGGTTGGATGCCATCTTCTGGAGTTCTAACTGAGCCAGAGTAAGACGAGGATTTCACAGACTGCTTGTTAGACTGTCACCAGTACTGGAGTGTTATAAAATGTCTGGAGAAAATAACTTTTATTGCTTATCCTAGCCTTGGTCTGGCAGGTTTAAATAGCATGATGCGGTTGCTTTAACAAAACCTGAGGGCACCATTTTGTCCTTGGGTGGTGGATCAAGATCTTTGCACATCGCTATAAGAGCTGTGGGAGCAGCAAGGGATGATTTCTTTGGTCTCTCATTTCTGATGCTGGTGAGGAGGGCGGTTGAGTTCCTGTGACTTCAATAAAAATCAGCCATATTTCAGCAGGCAGTTTTCTCGGCTGATACCTTCCCATCAAATTAGACAGCAACATCTTTAGGTTTTTATTTTCTTTATAGTAGTAAGAATTCATCCCAAACACTCTCTGGCATAAATAGATGTGCAGCTGAGGGGATTAGACCCTGATCACCCTGAGGGTTCCAGGTCGTGAGGGACTGTTTGCACACCTGATTCTCCATAAGTCTCCCAATGCGGCAAGTGAGAGACAAACCGATCCAAGCTTTTTTGATTTGTCAGGAGATGACTCATCCACGTTACTCAATGTCTCCATGGTCACCGCCAGACTCTCCTATCACCTCCACACCGTCATTGCTCCTTGTCTCTGCTGTTGTTTTTTCTTTCCCATAGCCCTCTCAATGCTGCTGTTGCATCTTTCTCTTTATTTTATGAATGTGACTCTTGTTCACCTCACACACACAAGCTTGTTAGGTTTGATTCCATTGCTTTATCCCTTTCACACAACTGAGTGTTAATAAAAAGACTGTAGATAAATAAACCATTTGCTTGATTTAGATGTTTGTGTCTTGCTTTTTGGACACATTTTGGATTATTTGTACCTTACAATGAAAGCAAACAACTTCTAAATGAGAATTCATGAGAAGATGTTGCATGAATGGATTGGCAACATAAAAATAAAAATGCTGAAGATGACCAAAGTCTGATTTGGCCTACTTGATGCTGAGATGCGTATGGTGTCATACCACTTGAGACGAGCTCAGACAAAACAGTTCCTCTCCCTAAACGTTACATCACATTTACCGGACCAATCCGCTTTCATTCGCAGACACAGGCAGGTTTTATCAGAGCATTTCTAAGAGACATGCGAGGTATCCTTTGGAAACAGCTTTGTAGCACAGCAGCTGTAGCCTATTCAGCATTTTCATGCATTCAGTCATGAACGGCCAAGTACTCGTAAAGTGTCTGGTCACAGCAGCAGTAAAAAGCCTCCAAATCAAGAGAGCACTTTAGTAGTGTTTTTCTTTGTTTCAAGTATTTGCGTTATTACCTGTTGGCAGTGGTGTCCCTGGCACCGCTGGAGCAAATAACAGGTGTTAGCAACAGCTAAGAGTCCTGTGATGCATAAACTTAGATCTAAAAAATGAACAACATAAAATCCATGCTCTAGAAAGGTAATTTCATATAAATGTAAATCATCAGTACAGCTTTTTTATAAGTGAAATTACAAATAAAGACTCACCAGTGTTGTTAGTTTCTTAAACAGAAAGTAGCCCATTTCTCTGTCATCTGGACAAAACCTTTAAATACCTCACCTGTCAAAGTCTAAAATTCTTAAATGTTGCAGTAGAAACATAGAAACTAGTATATTATCTCTAGATGCAGAAAATGCTTTTGATAGAGTTAACTGGAAGTTCTTATTTGCAACTTTACATGAATTTGGTTTTGGGAACTTCTTCATAAACTGGCTTCAAACATTATACAGTTCACCAACTGCACGTGTCAGGATGAACAACCAAATATCAGCTAGCTTCTGTCTTCAGAGGGGGACCAGGCAGTGATGCCCACTCTCCCCCTCACTGTTTGCCATCTTTATTGAACCACTAGCAGCAGCAATTAGGCAAACAACAGGTATTAAAAGCATTAAATGTAAGAAATTAGAACATAAGATCAGTCTTTATGCAGATGATGTTGAACTATTTCTCCGAAATAAATTATTTACAAATACATTCTTTAAAAATCCTGCCATGTGAATTCATGGATTTTTTTCACATTCTGTCTCTCACAGTTGAAGTGTACCTATGATGAAAATTACTGACCTCTGTCATCATTTTAAGTGGGAGAACTTGCACAATCGGTGGCTGACTAAATACTTTTTTGCCCCACTGTATCTCTCAGGTCCTGCGTTCCTTTAGTCTTCTCCAGTCATCCCTCTGCAGTCAGTCATCCCTCTGCAGTGTTTATAGTTTCAGCTTTTCATTTTATTAGTCTCTTTTATATGTTTTGTCCCACCAGTCTTTGTAGTTCTCCTTCCCCTTAGAATATTAGTTATGTGGTTGCTTTTCTTGTTTTTAGGTTTTTTTCTTAGGTCATGTGAGTTCCCTCCCTGATTAAGTATTGCTTTCACCTGGTCCTCTCCCCACACACCTGCAGCTCATCTGCCTCCCATCATGCCCCAGTTTATTTAAGCCCTGTCTTGTCTCAGTGTCTTGTCGGTCCATTGTTGTTTGTCAGCGTGATTTATTCTGTCAGTCTGCCCGTTCCTCTGATGTTTTTGGATCTCCTGATCATTTCCTGATTTTTGGATTTTGTCTCCCTGCCTTTTGGATTTATTTTTATTTTTGAACTCCTCCTACAATAAAAGGATTTTCTTTATATCAACTCCTGCCTCGTGTCATCCTGGGTATCTGCATTTTGGGTCCAAACAGTCCTCTCAATGTGACATTGTCGTTTTGGAAGATAGTCAAAAGAATTCCATCGCCTGACTTCTTCTCTGCCCATGTTTACAAGAAGCTGCAACTCCAAGGTCTAATGCAGAAGACAAGACTTTTACTCCTTTTACTAAAATGGTTCTTAGTTTGGTCTCAGGAAATTTCTTTCAATCTACAGGTTTACAACCATATTCTGTGTTGTCTACAATGAATGTTCTATCTAAACTTCTATCAAATTAATTAATTAATCAACATAAATGTTTATTTCATGACATTTCAGATTTATAATCCACTGACGGAGTCTACTTGATGGTTTTATTAAATTGTTTATTATCAGTTACGTTCACATGTTAATGCCAGTGTTAAATATATTTGTAATCATTTGCTAAATTCTTTTTTATATTTTTACATTTTTTGTTTTTGTGAAACGCCTCGTGATTTTTATCTTGAGGTGCTACAGAAAAGATCTTTTATTCTTTTTTTCTTCTATCTATCGAAACACACATTTTTCAATGGTTCTTTTTTATATTTATTGCGGCAAACCTTTCACATTCACACCCCATCAATAATTCTTTGCACCGGTCGCCACTGCTATGGATTTATTTGAAGTATGACTGGGAAAAGTAAAAGTGCATGATGTAAAGTTCACATGTAGGGTTTAAATTGAAGATGCGGGAATGCTGCTTATGCGTGTGTTGAAGGCAACACTATTCCAGGTGGTACTTACTGGCGTGAGCCATACGCAGACCTATTCAGAAGCACCAAACAAAAGACATTCCCTGTGGATCAGAGCTAATCCCAACAGGAAAACCTCACGAGTAATAAACAGAAAGTTGTTGTTAAACATCAGTGCCTAAGCTGCACAAGATAATTTTGGTTCTTTTCAAAGTATTTTCTACTTTTCAACAAATTGATTGTTTCCTTGTGGTTGAAGCTGCAGTTTAAAGATGCTCCCTTTCAACACTTGTGATGATGTGTAGACTTTTCAGCTAGACTTATGTGATAATCAGCACCTTTAGGTGGCTTTCCAGGAGCACTACTCAGCAACTTGGACTGATGCAGCTCAGCTCGACCATTGTGCAAGGGCACGGTTTGGTATTTTTCCTTTACTTTCTCCCCTGTTTTTAGTCCCTGCTTTGTTGAGGTACCTAGCAAGGCAGAATTGGACTGGCATCGTGTTTCTGGCCACTGGGGCTAGGGGGTGGAGTCACTGGTTGCTCTGGAGTTTTTGCTTTCTGTTTTACTGCCTGCCGCCATTTCCTGGTTTTAGAGTCTGACAAAATGCCATAAAACTGAGCAACATGTCGAGCAACACCACCATTTTTCAGCTGAGTTGTGTTTCTCTGGAGCATATTATTTCATCATGAGTAAAAATCGCACACCCAGCCCCACCCCCGCAACTGCCGCAGATCCCCCCCATTCCTCCCCCCTCACCTATAGCGATGGGTACCGAATTTGGTACTTTTTAAGGTACCAACCGAATTACATAGTACCGACTGAGCACCGATTCACGTCATTTGAAACGGTGCCTCGATTCGATACCCGTCCTTCATAACGAGAGCTTGCCTAGACAGGTGCGCATGCGCAAGAGCGTTATGTCGTCGGTCGCTGCGAGCGAGTTGTAAACAGAGCAGCATGGTAGAAAGAACGCACACTAAAGCTTGGGTCCACTTCACTAAATGTGATGGGTAACTGGGTGATGATGAAACCAGCGACAACGATCTAAGTGAGACATCCTCATCTTAATCTGCTCCGGTAGGTAACTAAAATGTTCAAGATAATGTTAGCTTGATATGTTAGCTTCTGTTTCGCTAATGGTGCATACGCTTTCTCCTTGGAACTCCGAATTTCCGACTAGAAGAACATTAATGCGCTCTAAAGTTTGGCTTCACTTTACTAAATGCGACAGGTGATTGGGTGAAGATGAAACCAGTGACAACGATCTAAGTGTGAGGCATCATCGTTTTAATCTGCTCCAGCAGCTAAATAAACTGTTAAAGATAACGTTAGCTTGATATGTTAGCTTCCATTGCCGCCATTGTTATCAACTAATGGTGCGTTCGCTTTCTCCTCGGAAATTCTAACTTCCCAGTAGGAAAAATCAATTGAAAAAGGATGGTAAAAGGAATGAAGATACACAGGACATTTAGTTCACAGTAAAGATTTTTGCTTCAGTTAAATTATCAGCTTATAAAACTACAAGGACAATGTTAAAATACAAACAGTTGTATGTTATTTATCAAGATATTTATCAAATATTGTTATATATTGAGAAAAATATGTATTTAACTATAAAAGAGAATTAAAATATTAAACACTCAAAAGTATCTCAAATTGGTACCGTTATCGATTCCTAGGTACTGGGAATTAGTACCGAATCGATTCAAATGTCAAAGGTACCCATCCCCCCTCACCTATGAGCGGCGCACCCACTTTCTGTCATGGAGCTGCCATGGGAACAAAACTACACTCAGATGGGCTCAGGGCCAGAGTGGGACTAATTTTCAGCCCTGGAGTTTCGGGGCTCAGACCAGCCCATTTTAGACTCACGACCCATTATTTTTAAATCATGTAAACACAACCTTATATGTCAAGTCAACAGCAAATGATTTTACAGTGCACTGTTCTGTAAAGCCTTGCAATTCTGTGTATTTAGCTAAATAAATTCCAATTCAGTGGAAGTAAAGATTGCTTCATAAAGTACATTTGACATACATTTTAGTTGCACTTTCTAAAAACACTATTATATCCTTTTCCTCTCCAAGAGAACAGTTCTATCATAAGTTAAATTTCACAATGAGCATGACTGAAAGGGTGAATCTCCAACATCAGAAAGTCCTTTACTGCTAAATCCAATTTAAAGAAAATTAGTGTTCACAGATATCTAATCCATAAAGAGAATTAATACATTACGTTAAAATATGAAAATGTTGCATGGTATCCCTCTAAATAAGAACATGTTGCTGCTTGTTAAAGTTTGTCTTTCCATTTTTAATTCTTAACAGGCTCGTGTCTGAAGCTTGTTTCAAAGCTGTAATAACTGCCAATAAAGCAGGGCTACACCTAATGGCTGAAAGCTCTGCCTCTCACTGGAAACTACAGGAAGCTCAAAGGCAAAACTCTCAGTGGACTGTTGAAGTGATATGTTACTCCAAGGCCTTTGGGACACAAAAGCTAGTTGTTCAGGAACACAACACAGCCTAAAACAGCTCTGTACAGCGTGGTTTGAGTCAGCCTATCCAGGCCCGGAGTGGCTAACCAGGAGGGTCTGGACAATTCCCGGTGGGCTGGTCTGATGTTTGAGCCTTAAGGGCGGTTGTTGTCTATGTTTTTTTTTTGGACCGGTTTTTTGGACCGGTGTTCAGTCGTCATGCCGCTGGGTTGATCCCCAAGATCGCCTACCTATGCTTCCTGGCTCCTCTGCCTCCTGCTCTACCTGCACCCTGTGTCCCCGCAGTACTGCTTTCAGCACCAGGGACAGCTCCAGAGTTTTCTCCACACCACACTAAAGGACCTCGGAGAGAGGCACGCCAGCAGCAGCTGCTTCACCAGCTGACACAGCTCAGCAATCTTCCTCTAAAGGTTTTTAAGCCTGTCTCCAGCCTTCATTCGGGGAACAAACGTTTTCATATTTTAAAATCATTTTCTTGAGCCAGTATGTGCTAAAATGACCCTTTACGGGTTTAATGAAATGTCCCCACCACCCTCTATGGCCAGAATACCACACTTGCAACTTCAGAGTAGTGGGCCGTTCCCTGTTGGTTTTGGTAAAGTGGAGCGGACATGCCTGGTGCTGCAGTCTGCTTCCAGCATGTTTTCTGCATGCGGCATGCCATTACACGAACACGGCAGATTTTTTTGATTTAGTGATGAATCCCTCCTCTAAACACTAAGGAAGGCTTAGGAGACATTTTAGCTGTTAGTTTAACGTGTTAAAAAGACAAACACATAGCGAGGAGTTTCACTTTTGGTTTTACAACAGTGAATTAATAACGGACACCAGGGGGTGCTAAAAGCAAGCCAAAACTGCATAGCTTCCCTTCAAGCTCTTCATGGCAAAAAATACTTATACAAGTAATCCAGGCATCCATCTGAAGGACATTCTACCTTCCACGCTGCAATAGTTTCCAATGACAAAAAATATATAAAAAGTCCTGAAATTCTGTTACTGCTTTTTGGTTTTGGTGAACAACATTTTCAGGCACTCTGAGAGTTAAAATCATTACAGAACAAGGAATGGTAAATGGTAAATGGCCTGTATTTGATATAGCACCTTCTAGAGTCCAGGAACCCCCCAAGGCGCTTTACAACACAATCAGTCATTCACCCATTCACACACATATTCACACACTGGTGGGGATGAGCTACAATGTAGCCACAGCTGCCCTGGGGCGCACTGACAGAGGCGAGGCTGCCGAGCACTGGCGCCACCGGTCTCTCTGACCACCACCAGCAGGCAACGTGGGTTGAGTGTCTTGCCCAAGGACACAATGACAGCGACAGACTGAGCGGGGCTCAAACCTGCAACCTTCCGGTTACGGGGCAAGCACTTAACTCCTGTGCCACCGTCACCCTAACAGAAATGGAAGTCATTTGCTCCTGATATTTTCGTTCTCCTCAAGAGAATCTTTTTTTAAATAGTGAAACTATATAAAAAGACACAGACCAGTTCTTTATTGAAAATGCATTTTTTGCATTTGACAACATTTATTTAACATTCTAACTAAAGGACACGTAGCAGGAGATTTTTACCATAAACTAGTGTACTTTACATAATGATGGCCCTAACTATTAAATGAGCCATTGCTCTAAATAAATATCCTAGATGGACTGAAATGAAGAATAATTGGGGCTATGTGTCGTCTGTTCATATCTGAAGTTGAATTGTGTCTGGTTGAGTTGCCATTCTCCCTTCCTTGTAAAAAAAAAAAGCTCTGTTTCCCCTCAGGGACTGATAGTATCCTAATATTATGCAGCTTTTGATGCCGATGACCCGGATCTACTGTGAATTATCCCCCTCTGAGAGATTTCCTTCTCATGCACATGAAAAGAGACAACCACCACAAAGTCCCTGCAGACTTGGTGAGACTCCTTGCTCCCACGCCTGTCAGCCTCCCTCAGGATTCTGCTGCTGCAGTTCAACATGCTCTGGCGGTGTCACCTCTGTCTTCCTTCTCTAAAAAGCCCAATTTCAATGTTCCTGTGGAATGTAAACCCTAACAGCTCTGATGGAGTCAAACCACAAGAGAAAGGCTGTGGGAGAGACAGTACATCTCAGCCTGGCATCAGTTAGTGAGAAGAAAAAACATCTTTAGGTGACACAATGCTACCATAAAAATTTCAAGGCAGAATAATTTGGGAAAACCATTTCCTCTGATCATGGTATTAAGCCATGACTTTAGTGACTCACTGTCAGTGTCAGTTCTGTTAGAAAACAGGTGTGGATTTAGCCTGGCAGGATCTCTATCGATATAAATGAGTCACAGTGATGGAGTGTGTTGATGTTTTTATTTTAAATATGAAAAAAATGAGACATTCAAACAATGAAACTCTTTCATGTACTGGTGTGATCCAGAAAACATCTTTGGCATGTGATGGTCGCTGGTGACCCTTCAGATTATAATTGTATGCTTATGACTAGGGATGTTCCGATCACATTTTTTGGCTCCCGATCCGATTCCGAGTCATTTGATTTTGAGTATCTGCCGATACCGAGTCCCGATCCGATACTTCAGCAATACAATAAAATAGCAAGAAAAAAGGGAGACTGTATCCAAATTGACCTGTTAGGTTATTATTATTATTATTATTATTATTATTATTATTATTATTATTATTTATATGACGGCATCCAACATGATACCATAAAAAGTTTTTCTTTGTTTTTCAGCATAGCTTCCAGTGTCGGCTGGCTCCATGTTTTGATCTGCGTTGCCGCGGTGAACTCGGAATATTGAGCTGGATGTTTGCTCTTGAGATGGCGGATCAGGTTCGTGGTGTTAAAAGCAGCTCTGTCTTTTCCACCACGTGAAACACTCAGTTTGCACACGTTGCAAGTGGCTGTTGGACAGCATTCGGTCTCCAGTTTAAAATGATTCCAAACCGCTGACATTTTTTGCCCTCCTGGAGCGAGACGAGCATTAACCTGCTAGCTAACTGCGACCTGAATTCCGCGGTCCACTTTAAAACATGTGACGTTACGGCTGCTGTATGGTGTTGTCATGTCGTTATTGAGGAAGTGAAACTTGGTACAAAATTAAGCCATTGTTATTCAATTTTAAACTCAAGATTGATTAAAAATGTCATGCTTGTTGTTTTATAAGGTTAAATCCGATCTTTAACATCCGATTCCGATCTTTTAAAACTCACATGATCGGGCCCGATTTCCGATCACGTGATCGGATCGGAGCATCCCTACTTATGACTCATTTGATGACTAATAATTCTCAACCTGGATCCCCTTCAGAAGGGTGTTGGGAGGTTTGTCTTTTATTTATTTAATCAAAATGGCTTAAAAGTGTTGGAAACTGACATATTGGTCCAAGCGTGGGCATGTTTGATCAAAAATAATGAACAAAATAGGTCAAACGTTAGATTTCACTGTTCTTGTCAATCCCAAAAACGGTGAGCTGGGTCCAGCCCAATATAATCTAGCCTGTGAGATACAATAAAACATACTCCACTGTACTTTGGGGGGATTTTTATTTTATATGTGCTAAAGCTAGCCTGAGGGTATGAAGTGTTGTCCTCAGTGGCCCCCAAAATTCTACCTGAAACAGAAATGACCAGATGATGTCTGAAACAAGAATAGCCAACAGAAACATACAACACTCGGTTGAACCCGATATATATATATATATATATATATATATATATATATATATATATATTTCAGACGTCAAGCTAAACAGTCACTCGACAGACAGGGTTAAAAAAATATGATCGACCTTTTTCCCCATCACTTTCATTTTTTAAATAGTAGGCCCTAATTATTAAACATTCAATACCAATACACTTTCCTTTGATTTAATTTTAATCTGCGTAAACCTGAACTGGCCACCTACTTGTGCGTAATCAATTGTCTATAGGGGAAAAGATGGAAAAGATATAGCCATGAGGTTCACTTTTGCCTCAGACCGACTTTTTGCTGTTTTATGGTGTGGCTGAATCTGCGATCCGCTGCCACGCGGACTGGAACAACAAATGCTGCAGTAACATGAGTTGTAGTCAGGTTCGGAGTCACTGGCTGGAGCGGACCCGACTTTAATACGTCATCCCAAAATAGAAGCTAATATCTTAATTTGACTTCGAATGAAAAATGTTGTTATAAAACCTCTTAAAAGTTTTTTTTTTATCATGGAGGAGGCAGCGCTAATTTCAGCCTTCAGTCTGACGGCGCGGCGCATGTGCTTATTGAAACTGTGTGTGTGTGTGCGCGCGCGCGTGTGCGCGTGCGGCACAGCTCCATGAGCCGCTCCAGTCACCGCATCTCGTTATTGGCGCTATTCACACCAATGTTATAAAATTACTTATGCCCAGCCCAGATGTGCTCACTTGTGCACCCGTGAGACGTGGTTCCCCTGGATTGCGTCTGACCTCTGACAGACGCACTCTGAACTTCAGATCTTCAGCGCGCTGTCAATAGCCTGACACGTTTAGTCAGTGTGCTAATATAATACCGTAATATAATAATGCTACAATGCTCAGATGGGAATCATTTGATTTATTTTGTTACATCCACAATGTTCTGTGTGTGAGGTTTACAGTGTCAGAACATCTGCATGAGACAGGGTGTTTATTACAATCTGCCAGGCTCACCACCTTCAGATTTCTCCAACATCGTTAAAAATGATACGGAACATATCTTGCTATTGACAGAGTGCGCAGGCCAGAGCGCTGAAGCTCGGCGCATTGTTATTATGAAGCTAGGGCACATGCGGAGGACACATACACACACACGCAAAATATACTTGTTTTCAATTACATTTATTGTGCCCACTTACTTTTCCTCAGGCCCACCCACAAATGAGTTTCTGGCTACGCTAATGGTGACTTATGACAGAATTCCCTGATCTCCGCAGCCATTACACTTTTCACCTCGTGCATCCCCTAGCGGCAGCTCGTGCACCTCCAGGGGTGCGCGCACCACACTTAAGGAAACCCTGCTCTAAAGATCCCTTTCTCTGCTGTCTGAGCCCAACTCAGCTTAGCCGGTAAACAAAATAATTCGGCCCAAACTGACTTGATCCATCAAGCTTTCTCGGATCTGACTCGGTTTTGTGCAGTGTTCTCAGATTACATTCAAATAGCTGATACCAAAAATAATAATAAAAAAAAGGGAACAAAATACTAATCATGGACTAATCAAAAGTTAAGGCAAGATATTATGAAAGTAGACTAATTGATAAAATGCCTTCTGAAACTGTAGTTGTTTTTATTAGGACAGAGGAGACACATCCGGCCAGTTTTGCTGAAGTTATATTTGTGCTGATGTGTGCTCAGAAAAAACAACATAAACATAATGAAGGTCATGGATAAAAAGACTTGGTGAAACATAATAATTCATGTTATTTACTCACTGACATTACCATCACCAACATGTGACTCTTTAATCAAACTGCATCTGTAAGTGATGCAGATGTTGGTGTTTTTCTGTTCATTTTCCTCATCTAAGGTTTCAAGCTACTGAATGTTTCTAAGTGCACGTTTTGATAAACACACACACACACACACACACACACACACACACACACACACACACACACACACACACACACACACACGCACATACGCACACACGCACACACGCACACACACACACACACACACACACACACACACACACACACACACGCACGCACACACACACACACACACACACACACACACACACACACACAGTCCATTCAGCTATTTCATTCAGAGAAAATAGATTCAAACTTATCAGTAAACTCTGATTTCAACATGAAAAGAACACTCACAAGGATCCAGATAAGGTTGATCAAGGTGTTACGGATGATCTGTGCATAAATAAGAGTCAAAAATATATTTGTCATATCACATAACAGGTAACAGAAGAAGGCAAAACTGCTTTTCTCCTGTTACTGAGAATTTATTAAGTCACTCCTCTTCTGTACAGTTTTTTTCTCAGTAGAATCACAAAAAGCAGATGCCACAACCCTATCTGGACATGGTCATGGAAAGGTAATGAGTACATCACAGGGACACAGACAGACAAAAAGGACATATGCCCATTAACAAACTCTAACTTGGGGACTATGTATAGAAGATTTTTATAAATTTATTTGCTGTTCCATCCATCCATTTTTGGCCGCTTATCCGGGATCATTTCGCAGGGACAGTAGCCCAAGCAGGGAGGCCCAGACTTCCCTCTCCCCAGCCATTTGGACCAGCTCCTCCGGGATAATCCTAAGGCATTCCCTGACCACATAGCCTCTCCAGCATGTCCTGGGTCTTCCTTTAGGCCTTCTCACGGTTGGACGTGCCCGGATAACCTCACCAGGGAGGCATTCAGGAGTCATCCTAATCAGATGCCCGAGCCACCTCAATTGGCTCCTCTTGATGTGGAGGAGCAGCGGATCTACTCCAAGCCCCTCCCGGATGACCAAGCTTCTCACCCTATCTCTAAGGGAGAGCCCAGACACTTTATGGAGAAAACTCATTTTGGTCGCTATTATCCGCGATCTCGTTCTTTTGGTCCCTACCCAAAGCTCGTGACCATAGGTGAGGGTCGGAATGTAGATCGACCGGTAAATCGAGAGCTTCGCCTTCTGGCTCAGCTCTTTCTTCACCACAACAGACCGGTACAACACCCACATCACTGCAGACGCAGCACCAACCCCCCTGTCTATTTCATGCTCCATCTGTCCCACACTCACTATTTGCTTTTTTGTTTTTTAAAAGCAGTTTGATTTTCTGGCTCATTTTGTTTTGTGGATCTCTCAGCACGGTAGTGGAAGGCTGATGATTTAGGTTCAGATTATTTTTTCAGCCGCAGGACCAGCACATCTTGCAGTCATTGAATAAACCACGACTTCCTGTGAATACCAGGGGCATCATTCAAACGTTCATAGACAAAGTCCTAAATTTGTTCCAATGAACAAAATTTAAAATATTCGTGAGAACGGTCAAAATCCTGATTTATGAAACATGCGGTGGCCTCTCATACGCATGTTCCTCCGCACTCGTCTGATGATAAACCCCACCTGTGCGTACCCTCAGCATGTGGGGGGATTCCTGAGTTCTGCCCAGAAAAAAAAGAAAACTTGCGAGATCGAGACACTTTCTGCCAAAGGTTACAAACACAGTCGTGACAGAGGAGAGGTCTCCATCAGGAATAAATCAAAACTTTAATATGATAAATCGTAGAGTAACCGGGATGTCTTTTACATTTTACATTTAGGGAGTCATTCTTGCTAGAGTTAATTTTATTTCGAAATGTCTGAGTGCAGCCTCATTCTGCCTGGTTACCTTGTGTTACTATGTGTGATTGGGGAGTAGAGGAGGTTCTCGTAATTGTAAAATAGAACATGGACTGGAATTGGTTTCATTTGGTTTATATGTCGCTCCACAATGGGTCGTAAATCACAGCACGGCTCCTGATGGATCTGTCAATGCGCTCTAAAGGTTGGTTTATGCTTGACGCATCTGCGAGGTTCGCACGGCTCCGTGCAGCAAAATTGCGTCATTTTAACAACCATGCCCCTCCACCGCGCCTCCGCACGGCCCAAACTTTCCGCACCGCGCACCTAGGAAATTTTCTAACCACGCAGACGGTCGGACGCGGAAAAACATGGCGGACTGGCAAGAACTAGTATGGCAGAGGTTTGTAAATACAAACCTTTGTATGATTCAGCTCTCAAAGATCACCGTGATCAACATGTTGTTAATAATTCTTGGAGAGAAATAGCTTGCACTGTCGGAAAAGACGAGAACGCTGTTAAAAATGCTGGAATGACATGTTGTAAATAACGGTAATTTTTCCTTCTACTATGGTTTAGTGTTGGATGCATGTCGTAGAGCTCCATGCTGCCCCCTACAGTTTGGGAGAATATTGGCTCACCGCAGAGACAAGCCACATGAACCATAAACGCTGCAAGTTGTGAAGCGCGTTCCATCCGCGAGCCTCATCACCGCGCGGAAAGTAAATGCGTCAAGCATAAACCAAGCTTAACGCGTTTACTCCAGAGAGCACGCTCTGCTCTGACACAAACTTTATAATAATATAGAAATGTTCTTTTATCTAACGCATCTCAAGCAAAATCACGAGACGTTTCACAGCAACAAAAACTATAGTATAATAAAATGAATGTAAAATAATAGCTATTATTTAAAAAGGGTTATAAACATAAAAATGGGAAAAGAAAAAAATTTGTTATTACAAAAAGAACAACACTTGGTTTTTCCACCAGAATAATTATTCAATGGGTAAAATAATTAGTGGATGAGGATCATGTGTGGATGACTGAGACCTTTGGTGTTGCAGTTCCTCCGTTCGACCACTAGATGCTGTTCCTACACATGGCTTGAAGTTTTCTTATGTTTACGAACATTTCCACGCACAGGTGCAAATTGATGAATACCACACAATGTGTAGATTAGCTCCTACGCACGACACACGCACAGATCAGTTCGTGAGTATGGTTGATACATGAGGCCCCTGGTATTACAAGCATAGGTGGAATTATCTGTTTGGCAGCTAAAACTTGAAGAAAACAAAACAAGGATCCCAAATCCTGATGCAAATGTACATTGGAATGACTGAGGGTAAAAAATCCTGGTGTTACAGAAATCCTATTCAGCAAACTGTAGCAAAGTTGCTTCAGAGTGAGCCAAAATCTCAGATGCCCATCTCGTGTTATGGCTGTTTTAGGAGGTTCTACAAGCTAAAGGCTTGGTGTGTCCCACCACCTGAGGAACGCTGTGAGTCTTGAGCCGACAGCACATCCAACATCACGTATACATGGGAGCTGGAGCTTTGTGGGACTTTGGTTTAATGATTTTAAAACTGATCAGCACAAGTGGAGCTGGGAAGTGAAAACGACAGACCAGCGTGCTTTGTGTGCTGCAACAGCATTTTCCATTTTCTTGGACAGTCAATGCACACTTAGATTAAGACCAATCACAGCCCTTTGCATTGTTTAAGAGAGTCCCTACTAAGCCAAGAAAATTCTAGATAAAAAGCACCTGATAAACAGGAGGACAGCAAATGGTCCCCACACCTAACCCTAACCAGTACTAAACTCAAGCACGACAAACTCAAAAGTGCTCCCTTAATGTGAGCTAAAGGATGAAGCACTGGTGTGTGTTGAGGTCTCCAGCATCTGAAGCAAACCTTTGTTGGACTCTGTTGAGTGCTCTTGTCAGATTTTTACTGCAGTTAGCGGATGAAGGTGAGTCGACGGAAACAGGATGGTTGTGTTCCCACGGCGTTGATGTTGAGTTTTGATGTGGCCCATGCCATTGATTTGCTAATGGACAGACAAGCAGGCATTTGATCACTTCAGCTGTCTCTTAGGGAGGTTAAATCTGGGTGGATGCAGCTTCTGAATGCAGCAGACTGGTAAAGCCACACTGCAACTGGGATTTTTTTTAGGTTGTTTGTTATGCTAATAAGCCATTTCTGATATTCTGCATCAGCTAGGCAGGGTGATGCATTTCTGAGTGGATCCTTTCTGATGAAGGACTTGTACGTTGGTATGTATTTATTGTCACGTCACCTGCAGCGAATCCCGACTCTCCACGACTTCTCCATCACGTGTGTGATCTACTTGTTAAACATCTCTTTAGTTGTCAGCTTTTTCCATGGCGGCAGTGAGGGAACAAATGCATTTTTAAATACCTGCTAATATTCTGAACGGCGCTTTGTCTCGTGACTCATTCGTGCATTTTAAAACACCGTAGCTGAGGTTATTACTAGTTACATGAAATAACCATGATGCTGAAAAATTTATTATTTCTGGTTTTACCTTTGAATTTATTCTGGTAAAGTTGGACCTTTCCGACGTTAGGTTGAAGTAAAAAAGGGCTGATAATGTGTGTGTGATGCAGAGTGTGTGTTTAACAGAAACCTACATGCATAGAAAAACAGTAGCAACAACCTCTGATCAGAGAATAAATTAGATTAGATTTAAATTTTAAAGGCTTTACAGATAATCCACCGATCATCGCCACATTGCTGGTGATGGTCCACATTGCTGCCCTGGGGCAGTCAGACCACATTAATCTCGAGAACAAAGTAAGGAACCTTGGTGTTATCTTTGACCAGGACATGTCATTCAAATCCCAGGTTAAACAGGTTTGTAGGATTTCCTTTTTCCACCTTCGGAATATTGCTAAGATTAGAAGCATCCTTTCCAGGAGTGATGCTGAAAAACTAGTTCATGCATTTATTACATCAAGACTGGATGACTGTAATTCATTACTCTCAGGAAGTCCACAGAATGTAGTTAAAAGTCTTCAGCTTGTCCAAAATGCTGCAGCTAGAGTTCTGATGAGAATTAAAAAGAGAGATCATATCTCTCCTGTCTTAGCTTCCCTACATTGGCTACCTGTTAAATTCAGAATAGATTTTAAGATCCTTCTTCTCACATATAAAGCTCTTAATAATCAAGCTCCATCATACATCAGTGATCTGATTGTTCCATACGTTCCTAACCGAGCACTTCGCTCTCAGACTGCAGGTTTACTGGTGGTTCCCAGAATATCTAAAATTAGGATGGGAGGCAGATCTTTTAGTTATCAGGCTCCTCTCCTGTGGAACCAGCTCCCAGCTTTAGTCCGTGAGGCAGACACCTTGTCTACTTTTAAGACTAGGCTTAAAACATTTTTATTTGATTGGGCCTATGGTTAAAATCTGATGTTAGCCTAAATCTGGACAAGTGGGGGAGTACAGGGAGGTGGAGTGTACAGTCGGTAAAGACGGCTCTCCCTTGCCCTGCCTCCAACATGCCTCCGTCTAAATAGGATAGATTATCCTGAGTTATCTCTGTAGTTATGCTGCTATAGGCTTAGACTGCTGGAGGACACACTGACCACTTTTCACACTCTACTACTTTCTTCTACAATCTGCTCTTTAACTGTATTACTTCCTGCTATTTTAGCTGTTAACTTTATTTTCTCTCTAAGTGTTTTTCTCCCCAGAAGAAGCTACAATGATGTTCTGCTGAGCTGTGGTGGCCTCATGGAGGGGGCCATCGTCTAGCACACTGCTGCTAACCACTTAAACATTCTCCCGCTCCTGATAATAACTTTTTGCTTTCCTTGACGTTGGATGTGCTACTACTAGTTTATCTGTTTAATTATAGATCCACTAGGATAAATACAATAAAGTTTATCTCTCACCAAATAGAATATTTACTAAGAAATCACAATATAACTATAGACACATTACTCTGTCTTTGTCTGTGTGTGTGTGCCCCCCCCCCCCCCCCCCCCATACACATAAACACACAACATAAAACCAACAGAAGCAGGCATATGGGAGCGGGAAGGCTCTGAGATGGTGTTTGTGGCTTTAAAATGCAAAGAAATATAATAATATCTGACAGAATAAAGAGTGAAAATTCAGGGCAGGAAAATGAGTTCCCGAGAGGGCTGAGCTTCAGCGAGGAAGACTGATTTGATGAAAAGAATGAAATGTGGAGAACATGAAAAGGATAAATTATACACAAACACACTCAGCATGGAGTCCACATACTCAACAGACTCACCCCTTTACACACACCTTTGATTCTCATAATGCACCTATTCACCTCCAAATGAGGTTGTTGCTGCATCCTGACCTTGTGTTTGTGGTGACTTACCCCTAGATTCATTTCTTCCGGATGTCCTGTAACTGTTGATTCAAAGCAAGTCAGTTTAGGAAGACAAGCATCTGAAACATGCAGGGCATGGCCACTGAGGACGGTGAGTGGGCCGACAACGACCAGGACACAAACAGACAGTTTTATTTTGAAATCAGTTAAATAAGGAACTTTAGGAGTCTGTCTTTGTTGGTTTCTGGTGATCTGGTTTAACAATGTTCTCCAGCTATAGGCCATAAGAGCAGGATGTTAAAAAATCATTAATTACAAGACAACCATGTCATCCTGCTGAGGGCAAAACATTACACTTGATTTTTACGTGCTCCCGGTTTCCCAAGATGGAAAAATAACAGAGAAGGAGGCGAGATGGGAGGGAAACTGGTGGGTGAACGACTGAGAGGAGAAGGAGAGAGAGGAAAAGGAGGAGGCGAGATGCCAAACATCTGAGCAGGCAGCAAAGAAACTCAAAAAGACTAAATGATCATGGCATCCACAAAGGACAGAGGACTTTATGTCTCAGCTGTTTCTGTCTCAGCTCTGATTACGTACCTAACTACCTCAGTTTTTACAAATTAACAGTTCCAGCATGACGGATTGTGTCTATGTTGGGTCTTCCTTCCTGATGGGAAACGTGACAATTCAGTAGAAAGCCCTAATCAATGTGTTAATCAGGTTCCCTGAGTTAGATAACCCCACCGGTGTTTCCTTTGGAGCATTCCAGCCCTTATATTCACTTCAAGACAAAACATGAAACAAATAAAAAATGAATGCATAATAATCAGTGAACAAAAACATCTGCTTGCTTTCTCTGCTTCCTGTTCTCCAGTTATCTAGTTTCTTGCATAGAGTTTTAATCTCCCTCATAACCAATCCATTAAATCAGCACATTAAAAAAAGAGGACAGATTTATTGATGAAATCCTCTAAAGCTGCATCACACCCTTAAAGAGTCAAGGCTACACATTAAATGAATTCTCAGACAATCAAGAACAAAAACAAGCAACCAAAACCATTCCTTCATTTAAAATAAAGCAAAGAAAGACAAACATGACGCTACTTCATAACCTCCTACTGATGATTAATGACCAGCCATGTGTTTAGTTAAAGGTTTTGAAATAGTTGCAGTAGTTGATTCCACACACATTCTGTGCAAATGTGGTTTTCCTAAGACTAATCTTACAGTCACTGTTCACACACCTGTGATAGAGTCTGTCCACAACTGTGATAAAGAGACTGTGTTCACACACCTGTGATGGAGACTGTTCACACACCTTTGATAAAGAGACTGTCCACAACTGTGAAAAAGAGACTGTTCATACCTGTGATGAAGAGACTGTTCACACCTCTGACAAAGAGACTGTTCACACCTGTGATGAAGAGACTGTCCACAACTGTGATAAAGAGACTGTCCACGCCTGTGATAAAGAGACTGTTCACACCTGTGATGAAGAGACTGTTCACACCTGTGATGAAGAGACTGTCCACAACTGTGATGAAGAGACTGTCCACAACTGTGATAAAGAGACTGTTCACACCTGTGATAAAGAGACTGTTCACACTTCTGACAAAGAGACTGTCCACGCCTGTGATAGACTGTCCAAAACTGTGATAAAGACACTGTTCACACCTGTGATGAAGAGACTGTCCGCAACTGTGATAAAGAGACTGTTTACACCTGTGATGAAGAGACTGTCCACACACCTGTGATGAAGAGACTGTCCACAACTGTGATAAAGAGACTGTTCACACCTGTGATGAAGAGACTGTCCACACACCTGTGATAAAGAGACTATTCAGACCTGTGATGAAGAGACGTTCCACAAACATGTGATAAAGAGACTGTCCAGACTTGTGATAAAGAGAGTGTCCACAACTGTGATAAAGACACTGTCCAGACTTGTGATAAGGAGAGTGTCCACACACACTTGATGAAGAGACTGTCCACACCTATGATAAAGAGACTGTCCACACACCTGTGATAAATAAAAAACTGTCCACACCTATGATAAAGAGACTGTCCACACACCTGTGATAAATAAAAAACTGTCCACAACTGTGATAAAGAGACTGTTCATACATATGATAATGAGACTGTCCACACACGTGTGATTAAAAAAACTGTCCACACCTATGATAAAGAGACTGTCCACACACCTGTGATGAATAAAAAACTGTCCACAACTGTGATAAAGAGACTGTCCACACCTGTGATAAAGGGACTGTTCACATCTATGATAAAGAGACTGTCCACACACCTGTGATAAAAAAAACTGTCCACAACGATGATAAAAAGACTGTTCATACATGTGATAAAGAGACTGTCCACAACTGCGATAGAATCTGTCCACACCTGTGATAAAGAGACTGTCCACACCTGTGATAAAAAGACTGTTCATACCTGTGATATAGGGAATGTCCACACCTGTGATAAAGAGACTGTCCACAACTGTGAAAAAGAGACTGTTCATACCTGTGATAAAGAGACTGTTCACACCTCTGACAAAGAGACTGTCCACGCCTGTGATAAAGAGACTGTTCACACCTGTGATGAAGAGACTGTCCACAACTGTGATAAAGAGACTGTTCACACCTGTGATAAAGAGACTGTTCACACTTCTGACAAAGAGACCGTCCACTCCTGTGATAGACTGTCCAAAACTGTGATAAAGAGACTGTTCACACCTGTGATGAAGAGACTGTCCGCACACTTGTGATGAAGAGACTGCCCACACCTGTGATAAAGAGACTATTCACACCTGTGATGAAGAGACTGTCCACACCTGTGATAAAGAGACTGTCCACAAACGTGTGATAAAGAGACTGTCCAGACTTGTGATAAAGAGAGTGTCCACAACTGTGATAAAGAGACTGTCCAGACTTGTGATAGAGTGTCCACACACACTTGATGAAGAGACTGTCCACACCTATGATAAAGAGACTGTCCACACACCTGTGATAAATAAAAAACTGTCCACAACTGTGATAAAGAGACTGTTCATACATATGATAATGAGACTGTCCACACACCTGTGATAAAAAAAACTGTCCACAACTGTGATAAAGAGACTGTCCACACCTGTGATAAAGGGACTGTTCACATCTATGATAAAGAGACTGTCCACACACCTGTGATAAAAAAAACTGTCCACAACGATGATAAAAAGACTGTTCATACATGTGATAAAGAGACTGTCCACAACTGCGATAGAATCTGTCCACACCTGTGATAAAGAGACTGTCCACACCTGTGATAAAAAGACTGTTCATACCTGTGATAAAGGGACTGTCCACACCTGTGATAAAAAGACTGTCCACACACATGTGACAAAGAGACTGTCCACACCTGTGATAAAAAGACCGTTCATACCTGTGACAAAGAGACTGTCCACACCTGTGATAAAGAGACTGTCCAAAATTGTGACAAAGAGACTGTTAACACCTGTGATGAAGAGACTGTCCACAACTGTGATAAAGAGACTGTTCACACCTGTGATGAAGAGACTGTCCACACACATGTGATGAAGAGACTGTCCACACCTGTCATAAAGAGACTGTCCACACCTGTGGTAAAGAGACTGTCCACACCTGTGATAAAGAGACTGTCCACAAACAAGTGATAAAGAAACTGCCCACAACTGTGATAAAGAGACTGTCCACACACCTGTGATGAAGGGACTGTTCACACCTATGATAAAGAGATTGTCCACACACTTGTGTTAAAAAAACTGTCCACACCTGTGATAAAGAGACTGTCCACACACACGTGATGAAGAGACTGTCCAAACACCTTTGATAAAGGGACTGTTCACACCTATGATAAAGAGACTGTCCACACACTTTTGATAAAAAAAAACTGTCCACACCTGTGAAAAAGAGACTGTCCACACCTGTGATAAAGAGACTGTTCACACCTGTGATGAAGAGAATGTCCATACAACTGTGATGAAGAGACTGTCCACACCTGTCATAAAGAGACTGTCCACAAACAAGTGATAAAGAAACTGCCCACAACTGTGATAAAGAGACTGTCCACACACCTGTGATAAAGGGACTGTTCACACCTATGATAAAGAGATTGTCCACACACTTGTGTTAAAAAAACTGTCCACACCTGTGATAAAGAGACTGTCCACACACACGTGATGAAGAGACTGTCCAAACACCTTTGATAAAGGGACTGTTCACACCTATGATAAAGAGACTGTCCACACACTTTTGATAAAAAAAAACTGTCCACACCTGTGAAAAAGAGACTGTCCACACCTGTGATAAAGAGACTGTTCACACCTGTGATGAAGAGAATGTCCACACAACTGTGATGAAGATACTGTCCACACCTGTCATAAAGAGACTGTCCACACCTGTGGTAAAGAGACTGTCCACACCTGTGATAAAGAGACTGTCCACAAACAAGTGATAAAGAAACTGCCCACAACTGTGATAAAGAGACTGTCCAGACCTGTGATGAAGAGACTGTCCACACACACGTGATGAAGAGACTGTCCACACCTATGATAAAGAGACTGTCCACACACCTGTGATAAAGGGACTGTTCACACCTATGATAAAGAGATTGTCCACACACTTGTGTTAAAAAAACTGTCCACACCTGTGATAAAGAGACTGTCCACACACACGTGATGAAGAGACTGTCCACACACCTTTGATAAAGAGACTCTTCACACCTGTGATAAAGAGCCTGTCCACACACATGTGACAAAGAGACTGTCCAAACCTGTGATAAAGAGACTGTTCACACCTGTGATGAAGAGACTGTCCACACACCTGTGATGAAGAGACTGTCCATACCTGTCATAAAGAGACTGTCCACACCTGTGATAAAGAGACTGTCCACACCTGTGATAAAGAGACTGTCCACAAACAAGTGATAAAGAGATTGCCCACAACTGTGATAAAGAGACTGTCCAGACCTGTGATAAAGAGTGTCCACACACACATGATGAAGAGACTGTCCACACCTATGATAAAGAGACTGTCCACACACCTGTGATAAAGGGACTGTTCACACCTATGATAAAGAGACTGTCCACACACTTGTGATAAAAAAAACTGTCCACACCTGTGATAAAGGGACTGTTCACACCTATGATAAAGAGACTGTCCACACACCTGTGATAAAAAAAACTGTCCACAGCTGTGATAGAAAGTTCATACCTGTGATAAAGAAACTGTCCACAACTGCGATAGACTGTCCACACCTGTGATACAGAGACTGTCCACACCTGTGATAAAAAGACTGTCCACACACATGTGACAAAGAGACTGCCCACTCCTGTGATTAAAAGACTGTTCATACCTGTGATAAAGAGACTGTCCACAACTGCAATAGAGACTGTCCACCCCTGTGGTAAAAAGACTCTTCACACCTGTGACAAAGAGACTGTCCACACACATGTGACAAAGAGACTGTCCACAACTGTGTCAACGAGACTGTCCAAACCTGTGATAAAGAGACTGTTCACATCTGTGATGAAGAGAAAGTCCACACACCTGTGATGAAGAGACTGTCCACACCTGTCAAAAAGAGACTGTCCACACCTGTGATAAAGAGACTGTCCACACCTGTGATAAAGAGACTGTCCACACCTGTGATAAAGAGACTGTCCAAACCTGTGATAAAGAGACTGTTCACATCTGTGATGAAGAGACTGTCCACACACCTGTGATGAAAAGACTGTCCACACCTGTCAAAAAGAAACTGTCCACACCTGTGATAAAGAGACTGTCCACACCTGTGATAAAGAGACTGTCCACACCTGTGATAAAGAGACTGTCCACAAACAAGTGATAAAGAGACTGCCCACAACTATGATAAAGAGACTGCCCAGACCTGTGATAAAGAGTGTCCACACACACGTGATGAAGAGACTGTCCACATCTGTGATAAAGAGGCTATCCACACCTGTGATAAAGAGACTGTCCACACACCAGTGATAACAAAAACTGTCCACAACTCTGACAAAAAGTTCATACCTGTGATAAAGAAACTGTCCACAACTGCGACAGAGATTGTCCACACCTGTGATACAGAGACTGTTCACACCTGTGACAAAAAGACTGTCCACAACTGCGATAGAGACTGTCCACACACATGTGAAGTCAATGTTTCACACATCGTAATTCCTTTATCTTTAAGAGGAAGAAACCATTGGTCACAATGAATGAAATGTTGGATGTGTACGTTAATCCTATATAACAGGTTCAACTTTAATTATTCATAATTATTCCTTTTCATAACAACATCAAACACATTTTTTTATTTCTTCTACCAGTCCCCCCAGCAGGCACATTAACCAAATTCCAGTCACAACAGAGTTGTGTTTAGCGATTTAGACCAGCAGACTGAAGCTCTTCCTCTTAGGGAGTTTGTGACAGCTGCCCTCCCTTAGAAACAGTCTGTCTCATTCCAGATTGTCCCTACTTGTGTCTCCATTTTAGAGAAAAAACAATCTATAATAATCTGTTGAAGACACACACAACCTCTGGCAGCTCTTCTGTTTTCCCTTTAAATGGGTTTAGCACCCTGCACACATCCTCTGGTTTATTAATAAATGCACACTTGTCATTCCTCACTTTCAGGCTCCTTAGAAGAAAGTTAGCTAAATGTCTTCATGTAAATGTCATCATGTGTCAGAGGAAAGGTCAAAATGTTTTCTGCAAAGCTAAATTATGCACAAAACTGTACGTGATCAAGTAAAGGCTTCCAGGCCGTTGAAGCGATTATTTAAATAAATGGATTTCAAACGGATGTAGTTCCTCATGAAACAGCAAGACAGTTGTAAAAGGAACAGGTAAGAACCTGGGATTGTAGATAGATTGGAAAATGTTTAAAATCTTGAACAATTAAAACTGTGTGTTTTACAATGGGACTAAGTGTAAATTTACCTGAAATCTCCACCTGGGACAGCTTTGCATCTGGCCCAGTCAACAGCACATCCATCCAAGCATGCCTCTGAGAGGATTATTAAACATGGAAGCAGCAGGAGTCATTGAGCCAACACGGGAAAATTAGGCTTACAGAGCAGAACAACACAAACAGGGACTCCAGCTGCATGCTGGGACCACAGAGAAGCTCAGGCAGATCATCAGCTGTACTAAATACAGGAAACCATAGCACACACGTCTTCTTGTGTTTCTTCATCCAACTGAGAGATTTTAACATCATGCTGAATTTACTGTAGTTTCAAATAGAAAGTCTGAATGATTTTGCTTTTACTGTTGGAATTTATTTCTTTTCCTATTGAATCCTCTCCGAGGATCACTGTAAAGACTCTGACACAAGTCAGTGACTCGATGCAACCTGCTGGGTTCCTTTTGTAGGAAACTTTTTACTGATTGGCTTAATGAACTGACCTGTATTGGAATGTTTACTGTGTGAAATGCCTTGAGACGACTCTTGTCGTGATTTGGTGCTTCATAAATAAACTGAATTGAAGTGAATTGAATCGAGGTGCGTTCACACTGAAGACAGCATTCTAGATGACAGCAGTAAACTGCACAAGCCATAAACACAATACAGATAAAAGAAAGCATCGTTGGTTGTCAAAAGTCCAGCCTGCCTTCACCCACCTTCTACCTCTAACCTGAGAACACCCCCAGCCCGAAATGTTCCTTTTTTCCACCATGACCTCTGAATTGGCGGAGCTAACTCACTCCATCTGCTCCTCACTCAGCTGTAAACTGAAGCTTATCAGAACCACACCGTCTGCAGCCAAGGCAGGCCGTGTCTCCTCTGTCATCACCCGACTGGTCTGAAATTGGTTTTCTGAATTACCTCAACATGTTTATGGTCACAATTGCTCATTTATTAAATTTCCTGTTCAAATAGACAGCATCAGTGTGAGGAGACAGAGACAAGCGCCGCCTCCGTTCTCACGGCACAGCACCGCTCGAGCTGACTGAAACAGGAAGTTACAATAAAAATAATCCACACTTGTATAGCGCTTTTCAGTGTCAGAGGACTCCAAAGTGCTTTACACTACAGTGGATCATTCACCCAGTCACACACACATTCACACACTGGTGGTGATTCAATTCAATTTAACTCAAAAATACTTTATTAATCCCAGAGGGAAATTGATTGCTGTAGTAGCTCAGAATAATAATAATAATCAAGTCATCAAACAGTTATTGTATATTACAATGGCTGTTGGCAGGAAGGATCTCCAGTAGCGGTCAGTGTTGCAGCCAAACTGAAGAAGCCTCTGACTGAAGACACTCTTCCGTTGTCGGACAGTCTTGTGAAGAGAATGCTCAGACCTTGTAAATGGCTTCGCTGTTCTTTCTCCAGTCCAATCTGTTGTCCAGGTGAACTCCAAGGTGTTTGTATTCCTCAACCACCTCCACTTCTTCTCCCATGATGGAACCAGTGTTTGACTCCACCCTGTTTCTTCTGAAGTCTAAAATCATCTCCTTTGTTTACACGAGGAGGTGCGCCCTCGTTTCTCCACATTGCCACACCCAGAATCCTCCACTATGCCATGGGAATACAAATCAGGAGTCCTCTACACCCCGTCCACTGTTTTCACCACCACTTTGCTGGTAGGTGATTAAAAAATCAGGAATGTCCGCTTTTATAACGTCATGACGAGATGTTTTCCATTGGCCGTCACACCTGCTCTCCTGGATAAACTTCCTGGTCTGCTGTGCTCCATCCCAGCTTCAGTTAAAAGAGTGATCATTCATGTGGGATCAAACAATGTTACACGCTGGGAGTCCGTCATCACTCAACAGCATTTTAACCATCTCTTTGACATCCTGAAGAGCAGTGGAATGTCTGTTTTCATCTCTGGCCCAATCTCCACAGTTTCACATGGACATGGACGTTTTAGCCGTCTGCTCTCTCTCCACTCCTGGCTTCAGTCTGCTTGCAGGTCCCACAGTTTTGGTTTCATCGATAATTTTAACCTGTTTTTCAACCGTTTCTCCTTTTTCAGGCGAGATGGTATTCACCCTAACCAACGTGGCTCAAGCATGCTAACCGCTAACATCCGATATGCTGTGCAGTCTCATAGATATACATCTATAGTGGATTCCCTTCCACAGACGTGACGGTTTACATCCCAGAGATCTTCACCTTCTTTGGCCTTTGCTCAAACCTCCACTTAAAATAACTCACACTCCCTACAGTCCTCCCATGAAGCATCAGTCTTCTGTGTGTCTTCCAAAGGTCACAATTCCCAAAATTTTGGCTTTTGCTGACAAACCCAAAAGTTTCCCTTTTCCAGTTCGTTTATCAACCAGCAAAGACATAAACTGTACTCATGGCTGGAGAACCCAGAACACCAGATGTTTACGACCCATTCCTGTCCAGCAGGTTAAGAAGACAAATGTTCTCCAGGATTCAGTCCAGTGTGCCCCATTAAATGCCTTCTCCATCTCACACAAATCCTTTATTTTAAATGAGATGTTCACCAGAGAAAAGTTGAACTATTTATTTCTTACGGAGATGCGGCAGCAAGATGGAAATTATGTACACTTCAATGAAATATGCCTGCCAAACTTCTCTGTGTTTACCACACCACACCCGACATGTCGTGGTGGAGGTCTTGCTGTGGTCGTCAAGGACAAACACGTCTGTAATCTGGTGAAAAATGGCCCTTTTACAACTTTTGAATGTCAGGTCATCAAAGCAGGGTAAGAAAATGTATTTCACTGTATTTTAATCTACTGACCTCCCGGTCAAGCTGGCCTTTTTCTCTCTGAATTATCAGATTTTCTATTATCAATGATCAAACTAGAAAAAGTTTTAATCATTTGTGATTTTAACTTACACATTAATGATCCTATTTGTTGCACAGCAGTGAAGTTCATGTCTATTATGGAGTCTTTTAACTTAGAGCAGCACATTTCAGGCCCCACACACAAAATGGGCCACACTCTAGATCTTGTTTTCTCTTTGGGACTAAAAATCAATCATTTACATGTTGAAGAGGTTCATGTGAGTGACCACAGCTGCATTTTCTTTAATGTCCTATCTAATGTTGAATCTGTCACTCACAACCTAAAATCAAAGAGACGCATCATTAATCATTCAGCAGTAGATGGGTTTTCTAGATTATTTGACAGCAGCTCAGTTCAGGGTGATGATCCAAGCTTGTTCATCCAGTTATTGGATAAACAATGCTGCAGTATCTTAGATAAAGTAGCTCCTGCTAAGCAGATTACATTTTCTAGCAAGAGAAAAAGTCCCTGGATTAATCAAAACATTTACAGTCTCAGAAGGGCATGCCGCAGAGCCGAGAGGCGTTGGAAGTCAACTAGATTAGTGTGGCGTCATGAATGATCTGTTTTTGACCTAAAGGTTATGATCTGCTGCGTCTGCTCGAGCAGAGACCTAAAGTCTCTGACTCAGGCCTAATCTACATGAGATAGTGGCCAAGGTCTTTCATGCACTCTGCTCGTCTGAACTGCTTCACCTCTGTTACTCAGCGAAGACGAAGAACTATTTTGATAAATACATAATCAACAACCTTGTTATTACCAATAATAATGTGAGCCCAATGTTCAATCAATCTGTGAAATGACAATGTTACTACTTAATATTATAATCCTGTGATCAGTAGTATTTTACAAGTTATTATAATCCTGGACATTTGCACTAGACACTGATGACACGTAATGCTAAAGTCACACGACACATTTCCTTTTGTCTGATCCAATCAGAACCTTTGTTTCTGGCTAGGCGTGGTTATCTGTGGTGTTTGTACAAACCCTCTTTTGCATGTCAAATTCAGATTCACCAGTAAACCAAAATATGACAATTATAAAAACTATTCCACGCCACCTCAGATAGACCATCCGGACTTCCTCTTCAGCCATAAAGAACCTCGACAAGCTGGATAAAATCTGTTGCACTTCATACCTGACCGCAACGGTTCCTTCAGAATAAAGGCTGAACCTCACGACCCCTTCAGGGTCTCGCTGACGCCAGTGATAACCTGTCGTGACCTGGAAGCATTCCAAGACTAGTTTGGTCGGCACCGCTGCTTTTCTACCGGCTTCGGTACCAAGGAGGGTCCTTGAGGACCTCGGCATTCTGGATCTAACGGAGGCTTCCCCTGGGGTACGTAGACTGACAGATGGCGTTTCATTTGTGTTATAAATCTACTAAAGTTTAGAGCGAAACATTCACTCCCACTCAGAACTAAATGCTTCTCCGGATCCACTTGTTCTGATAACAACATTCCACACACACACCATCATCATCTCATGTCTCACTCCACCTTAGTCCATCAGTACACAGAGTGTTAAAGTTAGTCTTGTTTAAATTGTGTAGAAATACATTTCTTAAATATTTTAAACCTGACTCTCTCTCTTTCCTTGGAGTTACAAAGTGTTGCTTAATCCCTGCAATAAAAAGTTCTGATCTTCTGGTTAAAATAGGCAAAGATCCATCAGATTGATGTTTCATATTTCTATGGAATCTCACATTTATGGTTCATAAGTAAGATGTAAACTACCCGTTCTTTACATTAGAAAGTCAAAGGCTGCACTTTAAAGAACTGATAACATCTCTGAATGAGACGGTGAAAACTTCCAGGGCCACTTACTTTGCTCAGCTGATTGCTGTAAAGAACAATAACTCTAAAGTCCTGTTTGACACCATAAACCAGATTGTTTCTCCTCATGCCCCTCTTATGCCAGTTTACTCAAGGTCTGACTGTAACAACTTTCTAGCATTCCTTGAGAATAAAATCAGAAGTATCACCCCCCCCCCCCCCCCATATACCGCCCCCCCCATCCAACCCCCTCCCTCTCAATCATGGTGTGTCTTTACTCTTGTAGATTTCCAGGATGTTTGCCTCATTCAGAAACACATGGAACCAACCTCATGCCCTGCTGATTTCACTCATACTACCTTGTTAATCAGGATGTTTGACCAAATTGGCCCATGCATTGTAGATTTTATTAATTTATCCCTACAAGCTGGCTCTGTACCATCTGTTTTCAAACATGCAGTTATTGAACCCATCCTTAAAAAACAAGTTTGGACTCATCTCAGCCTAAAAATTACAGACCCATTTCGAAATTACCCTTTATCTCTAAAATATTGGAAAAGGTTGTGGGAGGTCAACTGATTACTTTTCTGGAACGACACAAGAGTTTTGATAAATTCCAGTCTGGTTTTGGTAAAAAGCCTTCAACAGAAACAGCTTTGCTTAAAGTTTCCAGTGACATCATGATGGCTACAGACAACGGAGAGTTCACAGTGTTAGTAATGTTAGATCTTTCTGCAGCTTTTGACACTGTTGATCACAGGACCTTAATTAACAGACTTGGTGACTCGGTGGGGATCTCTGGAACTGTTCTAGACTGGTTTAGATTGTACCTTTCTAACAGAAGTTACAGTGTCTGTAGAAACCAAATCACGTCAGATTCAACTGATCTGTTCTGTGGGGTACCCCAAGGCTCTGTTTTGGGTCCACTGAAGTTTCTGCTGTACATACGCCCTCTTGGACAGATACTTGATTCTTTTCATAATGTCTCTTATCACCTATATGCAGATGATATTCAGCTGTACTGCTCCTTGAAGGATTCTGACTTCTACAAACTGTCTGAATTACTAGAGTGTCTATCAGCGATCACCAGGTGGCTAGAAGAAAACTTCCTTTAATTAAACTCTGAAAAGACTGAATGTCTGATCATTGCCCCTGAGAGCATGGTTCCCCTGATTAGTCTAAAACGTGGTCATTTATCCTCTGCTGTCAAGACAAACTTAAGGAATTTGGGTGTTTGACCATTCAATGTCTCTTGAAGGCCACTGAAAAACGTTGGTCCGAAACTGTTTTTATCATTTAAGAAATATCTCCAAACTGCTTTCAATGCTCTAGATGGTCAAGCTCCTCTCTAAATTACTGAACTGTTAAAGCCTCATGCTCCAACCCGAGCACTCAGGTCCACACACCAGAACCTTCTAGAAGTTCCAAAGACCAGATGTAAAAGTTGAGGTGATAATTCCTTCCAGATTCTTGCACCCCAACATTGGAATGATCTTCCTTTATTCTTACGCAGCATTGACAGTCTGGACACTTTTAAAAAACAGCTAAAGACCCTTTTATTTAAAGCTGCTTTTACCTAAACCTTTTATTTTCTTATTTTTAACTCAAATTTTTAATCTTTAATCTCGTCTCTCGTCTCGTCTCGTCTTCCTCCGCTTATCCGGGTCCGGGTCGCGGGGGCAGCATCCCAACTAGGGAGCTCCAGGCCGTCCTCTCCCCGGCCTTGTCCACCAGCTCCTCCGGCAGGACTCCAAGGCGTTCCCGGACCAGATTGGAGATGTAACCTCTCCAACGTGTCCTGGGTCGACCCGGGGGCCTTCTGCCGGCAGGACATGCCCGAAACACCTCCCCGGGGAGGCGTCCAGGAGGCATCCTGACCAGATGCCCAAACCACCTCAACTGGCTCCTTTCGATCCCTAGGAGCAGCGGTTCTACTCCGAGTCCCTCCCGAATGTCCGAGCTCCTCACCCTATCTCTAAGGCTGAGCCCGGCCACCCTACGGAGGAAACTCATTTCGGCCGCTTGTATCCGCGATCTCGTTCTTTCGGTCATTACCCAAAGCTCATGACCATAGGTGAGGATTGGGACGTAGATCGACCGGTAAATCGAGAGCCTGGCTTTCTGGCTCAGCTCCCTCTTCCCCACGACAGATCGGCTCAGCGTCCGCATCACTGCAGACGCCGAACCAATCCGCCTGTCGATCTCCCGATCCCTCCTACCCTCACTCGTGAACAAGACCCCGAGATACTTAAACTCCTCCACTTGAGGTAGGACCTCTCCCCCGACCCGGAGGTGGCAAGCCACCCTTTTCCGGTCGAGAACCATGGTCTCAGATTTGGAGGTGCTGATCCTCATCCCAGCCGCTTCACATTCGGCCGCGAACCTACCCAGCAAGTCTTTAATCTTTAATCTGTTTATGAAAATTAATAATTTTATGACAATTTTTTCTGACGTTAATCTGATTCTGTTTTGAGAGCATTTTGATTTTATGACTTTGTTTTATTCTGTTTTGCTCTATGTGAAGCACTTTGTGATTCTATGTCTGTGATAAGTGCTATAGAAATAAAATTTACTTACTTACTTTACTAAATTCTTAATATTAAGGAGCTAAATGACTGTTTTCTCTGGTGTTTTGATTTGAGCAGGTCAGACCGGAAATTACAACGTGACTCCCAAAAAAGTCTTTTTATTCCACAAAGATCAAAATGATGGGATTACTGCATACATGTTGGTTTAATTTGTTTGTAATTTTATAGAATATATGGAATAACGAGATGGCTGAGGGGTGGAATTTGTTGTATTATTAATAACAGTGTGATATAGCACTCGCACAGACCAGTTTTCTTGAAACAGTAAACAATAAAAACAGGATTAAACGTGTGGACAGAACTGAGATTATATCACATAACGTCTGGTCAGGGTGAAGTCACTCAGGTACAAACATGAGTGCTCTCTAATCCAGACTATTTCATTGTTTCTCTGTCTTGTATAACACGAAACTGGGAGAAGAAAGCACACCAGATGAGAGAGATGAGCTGGGATTTGGGACTTGAGCTAGCATTTGTTGCTGTTCTTTTGGATTCACCTCCTGGAAACAATTCTGACAGATCCTGTTTCAAAGTTTTTCCTGCTCACAAAGCAGATGTCAGGAAATGTGGGATAATCCCACAATAAAGGTGGTCATGCATCGGAGGTCAGCGCTGGATTAGAGTGGCTGATATTAAAGTTAACCCACAACAATAGCAGGTGTTCTCCATCAGTATTGTTCTGCTTGACTCATAACCAACAGCTGTTTTTATAGATGCAAGAAACAGAAGCTGGTCATCACTGCACTGAGTCACTTCCTCGCTGTGTCCCGAGTGTCGGTGCCCTTGAACTCCTCTTTGCTCATCCGCTTGACTTCTGAAGCACATTTCTTGACCTGAGCAGCTATGACACAGAGACTAGGACTCAGGAGAGGTGCTGCTTCTCAATATTAACAAGTTCCAGGATGTATACCATGGGTGGGCAATCCTGGTCATGGAGTGCTGCTATCCAGCATGTTTTAGCTCCAACACACTTCATAGATGGTTGACTCATCTGTTCATCATATTATCAAGCTCTGCATAAGCCTGCACCAGCTGATTTTCAATCAGGTGTGATGGAACAGGGGAAAAAACTAAAATATGCAGGATAGCAACCCTCCAGGACCAGGACTGCCCGCCCCGATGTAAACCATGTTGAACCAGGTGAGCTGAGCTGAATGCAGAATGCCTTTTTAAAAAAATAAATAAATAAAACTCTAATTTCTGGGATTTTAAAGAGAAGTCAGTATCACTTTACACTAAAAGTCCCTTCATTAACATTACTTAGTGCATTATTAAGCATTAATAAACCAAGGATCACTTTATTAACATTCCTGATGTTAACTATTAAATGTCCTTAAGGGCCAGTGTGTGTGTGTGTGTGTGTGTGTGTGTGTGTGTGTGTGTGTGTGTGTGTGTGTGTGTGTGTGTGTGTGTGTGTGTGTGTGTGTGTGTGTGTGTGTGTGTGTGTGTGTGTGTGCTTAGTAATGCATTACATAGTATGGTTAAGCATTAGTTAATACTTTATGAATATTTTATTAATGCTTAAGTAATGTTAAGAAAGGTTACAGAAAGATCTTTGGTTCCACCCAGTGAATGATAAAAACTAACACACCAAACATTTTAATTATATTTGATAACCTGAATTCTTTTGTAGACGAAACATGTTGGCAGTGTTTTTACAGGCAGGGTCGGTTCTTCGTGACAGTTTTGGTGAGGAGTAGTCACAGCAGTTTCTACCATTGTGAGCCCAGATGGGAAGTCTAATCCCCTCTGGTCCTGCCTCGGGCCCCCTGTCCAGATGGACACGACCAGCACTCACATGCTGGGATCCACTCAGCTCAGTTCAGTTCCTTGTCTGGATTCAGTTTTGATAAAGATCAAAAAAGTCATTTTAGAGCAGAAACTGAAGTTGTCCTCAAATATTTTTAGGAAATTTTTAGGAGTCATGTTTGCTGAAGCTATCACCTGGAAGTCACACAGAGGTTATATCATAGGTAAAATTGCCAAAGCCATTGCAGTACTACATAAAGTTAAGTTTTTACTGAATAGTTCTGGGTTGCTGACATTGTATAACTCACTAATTGTTCCATACTTGACTTACTGTGTAGAAATATGGCGATCCACATTTAAAACTCATACACAACCACTGTTTATTCTACAGAAAAGAGCATTGAGAATCATTAATAACAATTACTATAGAGATCTATCCAATCCGTTATTTATCAAATATAAACTACTGAAATGTTATGATCTAGTGAATATGAAAATTTTGCAAACAATGTATAAAGCTAAAACCAATACGTTACCCACCAACATTCAGAAAATGTTTGTAAAAAGAGTCAGTAATTATTTCTTAAAAGGAACTGAAGTATTTAAAAAAACGAAATTTAGAACCAGAATGAAGGAAATGACTATCTCTGTAAATGGCGTGAGAATATGGAACAACCTTAGCAAAGACATAAAAAAATCAAAGTCACTAAATATATTTTAAAAATGTATCAAATCAACTGTATTACAGAACTACAATAACCCAAACTCAGTTGGTGTCTGATTAGGTCTGTGAGTTACATAAATATAAAATGAATCTGTGTTTCGTTTTGTTTTGTTGTTTATTGAGAATTGTATGGAAGCATTATTAAAAAGTTTGGTTTGTAAATAGGGGCAGATAATATAAGATATTTCTTCCTTCTGCCCCTTTTCATTCAAATTGTTGGTGTTCATGTTTATGTATGTTTGTTATGTTGTTTGTATATATATATATATATATATATATATATATATATATATATATGTATGTATATATATATATATATATAGATATAGAACAAAGTACAATGAACTTTAATGCAAAAATCATTAGTTTTAATTGGAACAATTTATCTTTAACAAACTGTGCTAAAAGCTTTGAATATTCAACATGTTATTTCATTGTTTTGCAGATGACATTCAGATTTAGACAGTCTGAAAACAGGAAGACCAGCAGGCTCACCACCCTGGCTCCTCTCTTTATCTCTACATCTAAATCACTGACAGATGTTCCAAGATCCATCAATGTGCTTTGGGGGGATTTTATTACTTTGTTTACTTTCATTTCTGTTTAGAAATGAGTGACAGAAGTGGATTGATGGACAACGGTCTGTTGGCTAACTGAGTTTTCAGGGCAAAACAAGTGAAAATGAACGAAACTAAAATAAGAAGTGTGGCACAAGCAGCAGATTTAGAGATGGAGGTGCTTGTTGAGTCATCTTCATATTTCCAGAGAAAAGAAGAAAAGAGCAATTTATCATAAAAGCTAAGCAATTACAATTTCAAGCAGTGTTACACTCTATTAACATTTGGACACTTTTCCAAGATTGAAACAGCAAATTAGTCCAAAAACTTTGAGCAGCATCTGGATCTTTCCTGTTACGACTTAAAGTGTTCTACCAATTCAAAACAGCTTCTGTCACACCTATTCTAAAAAAGCCTGGCTCAGATCCCAATAACTTCAATAACTTTCGACCAATCTCTAATTTACCTTTCATCTCTAAAATCCTTGAGAAAGTTGTTGCTTCTCAGCTCATCTCCCACCTCAATCATAACAGCCTTTTTGAACAGTTCCAGTCTGGTTTTCGCCCTCGACACAGCACAGAAACAGCTCTTATTAAAATCGCAAATGACCTTCTCATTGCAGCTGACTCCGGTTTTCATTCTCTACTCATCCTTCTTGATCTTAGTTCAGCTTTCGACACCATCTCTCACTCAACCCTTCTTAACCGGCTAGCTTCCCTCGGTATCACTCATACTGCTCTCGCCTGGTTCTCCTCCTATCTCACTGGCCGATTTCAGTCTGTTCAATTAAAATCCTTTTCTTCTCACCCTGTTGCTGTTTCTGCCGGTGTTCCCCAGGGCTCTGTCCTTGGACCTCTCTTATTTATCATCTACATTCTTCCACTTGGCCATATCTTTCGCAAATACAAGATAAATTTCCACTTCTATGCAGATGACACTCAAATCTGTATCTCCTCTCAACCCGATGCTATCTTCCCCCCAGTCTCCCTATCCAGCTGTCTCCTTGAGATAAAATCATGGTTCTCTTCAAACTTCATGAAACTCAACAGCAATAAAACCGAAATTCTACTCATAGGCAAACCCTCCATGCTGAACAGATCCCCCAGCATATCAATTAACATAGATAATTCCTCCATCCTTCCTTCTCCCCATGTAAAGAGTCTTGGAGTCATCCTTGACAGCACTTTATCATTCAAAGCCCACATCAATAACATCATTCGCTCAGCCTACTTTCATTTACGCAATATCAACCGACTCCGTCCCTCTCTCACTCCTCATGCTACAGCCATCCTCGTACACAGCCTAGTCACTTCTAGGACTGACTACTGTAACTCTCTTCTTTTTGGTCTCCCCCATAAATCCCTCCATCGGCTCCAACTCCTCCAAAATGCTGCAGCACGGATCATCACTCTTACCCCCTATAGAGATCACATCGGCCCTGTTCTTCAGCATCTCCACTGGCTGCCTAATGAACGCAGAATCTCATTCAAAATCCTGCTTCTCACCTACAAATGTATCCACTGTCTCGCCCCTCCTTACCTCTCCGATCTCATCCATGTTGCTGTCCCATCTCGCTCACTCAGGTCTTCCTCTGCCATCCACCTTGTGGTTCCTCCTGCTCGTCTCACCACCGTTGGAAACAGAGCTTTCAGTCACTCTGCTCCTCGGCTCTGGAACTCACTTCCTCCTGACATCCGAAACACTGACACCCTCCTCTCATTCAAATCCAAACTCAAAACTCACCTGTTCAACCTGGCTTACACTCTCTAGCCCACAAACTCTTTACTCTGACATTTATAGCATACTTTTAGTAATTTTATTGTTAAAATGATTTTATTCTTATTTGTGTGTAAGTTTTATCATGTTTTGTGAGGTGACCTTGGGTCTTGAAAGGCGCCTATAAATTAAATGCATTATTATTATTATTATTAATAACCTGGAGGAGGTTATTGTCCCCGTTTAGGAAAACAAAAAGTTGTGGAACACAGGAACTCAGATTTTTAGGTGAAACAGAAAAGCGTTTTTCATGTATGATGCAGCACTGGTAAACGTTTTAGAAGCAGCTAAGAGAAACTCCTCTCATCATCACTGTAGCACTTCCTGAAGCAGTGTTCTCTCTGCTCACGGGTCACATGGACTGTGATTCCGGCTCGTCTCCTCCAGTCATAATCATACGTTTACATTTGAAAAAGAGCTGGAAAACAACATTCTATGATATTTGAACTCAGTCCAAAGTCTGTAGAAGGCTGTTGACCTAATTAAGGTGATTTAGGTTTTAAACAGAGTGGTTGTTTGTTGTTTATTTAGTAGCTTTAGGTCAAAAAACAAACATGTAATATTACTATGAATGGTTGTTAGAGTTCGTAGTTTAAAACGCGATACAGCTGCGGTCAGAACAGCATTCTACCAAACAAGTTAGTATATTTAAAGTCCAACAGAGATGATTACATAACATTTATTTATAATAGGTACAAAATAAAAATAAATTATGTCTAAAAGCAGGTTAATCAAAAAATAATTTCATATGTTTATGTTTTATTTTAGCTGTGAGGGCAGCTTTGAGCTTCCTTATTCCTGTACTTCAAACAGGAAATACTGGTCATGTGTACTGATATCATAATGAATATCAATTTATTGATATTTTATGAGTGGCTACCCAGCAGCCAACGAGTCCAAAGGTCCTCCATCAGCCAATCACATCAGGACAGGTCCAGCCCAGACCCAGAGACCTAATATGTACTATAGCAGCTGCTCAGAAACCATCAAGGTACCGTCTTTAGCTAATGCTGCCTGATTGACTTAATAATGATGGATTTAATTAAAACAGAGCAGCAAGGCCACATCTGTCAGGCTAGCACTTGAAGTAATCACTACTGTCTTCATTACTTTCAATTGAACTTCTCTTGTGTTCATTCGTCTGCAGAGAAAACAAAGGTGAGTTTTAACAAAAGTTGGAATTTTATTGAAAGTTTAAATATCTAGATGCTGGTTTTCATGGCTGGGTGATAAACTTGTTACCCAAAAGTCAGTGGATGAGAAACCAATTGGTTCTGGGTGGATTGATGTGCTAACAGTTAGTCTAAACTACTTGGGGTAGCAGTAGCTCAACAAGTTGAGTGGGTTGTCCAATAATTGAAAGGTTGCTGGTTCGATCCCTTCTCTGACCAGAGAATGCTGATGTTGTGTCCTTGTTGTGGTTGGAGGGACCGGTGGCAGGGCAGCTGTAGCTACACTGTAGCTCATCACCATCAACGTGTGTGTGAATTGATGAATGATACACTGTAGTGTAAAGCATTTTGGAGTCCTCTGAACGGTGCTAAGTGCCGGTCATTTATCATTTAAAGACGACTGTAACGTCCAAAATCTCTGCAATTTATCTGAAAATCATTTTAAATTTTACAGTATTACAAACTCCAAAGGTTGGTTTATGCTTGACGCGTCCGCGAGGTCCGCACGGCTCTGCGCGGCGAAATTGCCTCATTTTAGCAACCACGCCCCTCCACCGCGTCTCCGCACGACCCAAAATTTCCGCAACACGCACCTAGGAAAATTTCTAACCACGCGGACGGTCGGACGCGGAAAAACATGACGGACCGGCAAGAACTAGTATGGCAGAGGTTCGTAAATACAGATATTTGTATGAATCAGCTCTCAAAGATCGCCGTGATCAACATGTTAATAATTCTTGGAGAGAAATAGCTCGCATTGCCAAAATCGTGTATTATCATGAGCCCTAATTATAAAACATTAATTATGCACCTCAGACTGGATTAATTAGAAAAGTTTATAGCACTCTGGGTTAACCTCTTCTCTCTTATTTATTTATTTTTTTAATCAAACAGCATTTTTCATCACAGCCCATCTTTCACCACCATAAATAAAATAATGGAAGTAACTCTTTAAAAAAAACTTTATCTTTATTTTACTATAAAATTTTCTGAGGCAGTTATACATTCCCACCTTCCAAACCCTTCCTATATAAGCCAATCTCCCTATAACCTCACTTCAGCCATGCTCCTGTTTGGCTTTTCCCCCACACATTGACCTTCTGTCCCATAGTCTCACATCTGGCCAGCAGAGCCTGATAATATCCATGCCCTTTTGCTTGCATCTGCTACTTTTTGTCCATCTGCCCATGCAGAAGAAGGAAGAGAGAGAAGGGCTGAGTGTTTGAATGCTTGTCTGCTGCTCTTCTGTTTTTATTTAACTTGCTTTTTGCTTTACAGGCAGCTCAGTGACAATAAATCTACACCTCATGCAGATGGGCACAATTGGATGAGCACAACACACACATGCTTGCATGCATGTTCACACACACGCACGCGTGCACACACACACACACACACACACACACACACGCGTGCACACACACACACACACACACACACACACAAACACAGGCTAAGTGTATAAATTATAAGAGGAATTAGGTTTGTTCGCCATGAGCGATCAGTTACGTTGACGCGATCCTAAAACCAGCGTCTGAGAAGCCTTTGTGTGTTGTATAACTCTTGTTACACTCGCCCTACTTCTCTGTATTAGATGCATGTTAATATTACCAGAGTCTAAACTGAGCTCACAGCTTGTCACAACCCTTTCTCCTCCTGGGCGGAGAACTCCAGAGCAGCAAAGACCTGCTCCCTCAGTCGTGTTTAATCCGTTTAACCTTTACAGCCTGAGTCGTGATTCTGATTTTTGATGCACTTGTCACCATTTTCTAATACAGTCACTATGCATAAACATGCTGGTAGAGGGCAGCTCTTTTGGCCCAGTTGCAGCATTCTTAGCACCTAATAAATTCAATGTTCAAGGACAGTTACAAAGAAGAACTGATGGTTCGGCTCCCTGCACCATTCCCAACTTTTCTGTGGCGTTTTGGGTACAGTAGTCTCCCATGCCTGCTTTAAGGGCTCTGATGGATAGACTCTTCAGTTTGTCTCTGCACTTGAAGATCTGCTGAAATAGACTCCCTCGAGTGTCCCCAACTCATGAATCAGCCATCATGACAGTGATTGTAACACCCTTATTGGTATGTACAACAGTTCTAAGGTTACAAACACAGCTTCTGTTAAAATAGCTGCTACATGTTATTGTTGCTTAAAGAATGAGATCGCAGGTACAAGCGGCCGAAAATGAGCTTTCTCCGCAGGGTGGCTGGGCTCTCCCTTAGAGATGGGGTGAGAAACTCTGTCATTCAGGAGAGGCTTGGAGTAGATCTGCTTCTCATCCACTTTGAGAGGAGCCAGTTGAGGTGGCTCGGGCATCTGGTTAGGATGCTTCCTGGTGAGGTTTTCAGGGCACATCCAACTGGGAGGAGACCCAGGGAAGACCCAGGACACGCTGGAGGCACTATGTCTCTCGGCTGTTGAGGGAGCGCCTTGGGATTCCCCCAGAGGAGCTGGCCCAAGTGGCTGGGGAGAGGGACGTCTGGGCTTCTCGGCTTAGGTTGCTGCCCCCGAGACCTGACTCTGGATAAGCGGCTGAAAATTGATGGATGAATGGATGAATGTTATTGTTGCTTGTAAATAACCCCAGAATCCTATGTACAGAACTTTAAGTACAGCAGCATGAGAAGAATAAAGTTGCTGCAGGATGACTTAGCCAGAGCTGAATGTTGGCTCACAGCAGGAAGATGGCAGGTTCAAATCCTGGCTGCAGCCTTTTTGCTTGCAGTTTTCATTTTCTGTCCATGTATGCATGTGTTGGGTAGCCTATTCTGGCTTGCTCCCATTGCACCACCGTGCAGCCTAGAATGTAAGCTATTTCTCTGAACAGAGGCTGTTCAGGAAGCCACCTAAAGTGAGTAAGAAATTGTTACAGCTTATGGTTTTTACTATTTTTGGATCCAATGTGCCAACTGTAGAGCTGCTATGACCAGTGCAGCCTCTAGAGGGTTCTGGACTTGTTTTGTTTTGACCCCTTTATCAGACTGGTGGTTGTGTAGTCCTCAGTTCTTCCTTCACACTGCTGCTATTTCAGTCACCTCTATGTAACCCGATGAAGACCACACAACGTCCTGCCTATAATGACTTTTCCTTTAGTTCTGCCTATTATGACACATTTCACAGCTTGAATCATTTATTCGTTTTAATGGAGTCAGAAGGCTATGAATACAGTGAAAACATTACAGCTGTAGCTGTGCTTTAATATCTCATATGATGTTTGGTCTGGAAACGACACTGAGAAATTAAAATAAAATCGTGAAGCTGCTGACTTTGTTTTTCTCCCTCTGAATCAACCTCAGAGATAATAAATAATAGAACCATACATTTGTGAGATAAAATGAAATCTTGTAAATATTTTAAACAATCTCAAACTAAATGAACAACGGTAAATTTACTCAATACCAAATGTCCTTAAAATGAGAACCAAATCAAATATCCTTGTTACAAATTAATAAATCATTTTAAATTATGGTGAAATGCCAGTAAAATTGTGGGAAATTGTGTATAATTATACGACATAAGAGAACCACACAGCTGCTTAATTTCTGCAGCAACAGAATAAAGCCAGGGAATTAAATTCTGGCTGGAATTAAAAACGTGTTTCTTTTTAAACGAGTTGAAGACTACTGGAACTGAAACTGGAATTTCTGAAGAAAAACAGATATCCTGATTCTATAAAAATAAATCAGCAAATGAATAATCACTGAGTTTATCTAACCTCAGGGTTTTCACGCAGCCTGCTCCCTGGGTACCCCTCAGGGCTCTGTGGTTGGCACACCTGAGCTTAATCCAGTAGCGGTTTTAGGCTCGGGCAGACAGGGCAGTTGCCCGGGGCTGCATTTTTTCATGACACAAAAGGGGCGCACAAGCACTGAGTAAAAAAATAAAAAAGAAAGAAATCTGCGCCGCACCGAGGTTTTTTGTACATGGTTAAGCTCCTCCCTATATTACTGAACTGTTAAAGCCTTAAGCCTGATTCATGCTTCTCCGTCAGCTCCAACAGGGAGAGGAGGCACGCAAGGATTGACGAAAGCGTTTTGCTCTCATACTTCTCCGTCTCCTAGGGAGTGTTGCAAAGCAATTCCCCGCCAGGACAACAGAGGGCGTAGCACTGTTCTGTGGTATCCTGTCATGTATCCGGTGCAAGATAGTGTGTTTATATTGTTTTTTGTATATAAGATACATTTAACACGGACAATTTTGTCTCTCATCCTCCTCCACGTCTTCTGCGCTCGCCACCTCCAAACCCACGTTTCCTGTCATTTCCGTCCACAAATAAAATGTTTGCTGCACATCTTTTCACTCCTCCAGTCACGGGGGAATTAAACATTCATGTTTTTAGAGATTTTTCACGAGGTATTCTTCAAGCTTCTCCATGTCTGCCGCTAGTTATTCTCGGCTCTCTTTATGTTTTTGAGGGCCCAATGGCGGGGGTGTAGACGACAGCGGTGCCCTGACCAATCACAAGCTTGCATTCCCCGTCTCGACAGACGGATGTTTAGAAAAGAGAGCTCGACTCTGTCTGTCCTTGCAGGGCTCACCAGCAGGCCCGCAAGGACGGATAATGGCATTGCGTGTCTCCGTACTGACGCAGACGCAGAAGCATGAATCAGGCGTTATGCTCTAACCCGAGCCCTCAGGTCCACACACCAGAACCTTCTAGAAATTCCAAAGACCAGATATAAAAGTCAAGGTGATTGCTCCTTTCAGACTGTTGCACCCCGACTCTGGAATGATCTTCCTGTATCCTTACATCATCAATCGAATATCAAAGGCTCAGTAATATTGATAATCCATATTTTTAATTATTAATACTTATTCAGTATGCTTATGGATATGTGTGTGTGTGTGTGTGTGTCTCTGTGTGTGTGTGTGTGTGTGTGTGTGTGTGTGTGTGTGTGTGTGTGCGTGCGTGTGTGTGCGTGCGTGCGTGCGTGCGTGTGTGTGTGTGTGTGGGTATGTATATATGTATTTATGTGTGTGTGTAAATGAACATGTGTGTAGGTATACATGTTCTTCTGTTTTTTTTTAGGTATTTTTATTCTCATTTATTGTGGTTGTATGTTTTAGAGAGCGAACATCTACCGAAGACAAATTCCTTGTAAATGTACTTTTACTTGGCCATAAATCTGAAATCTGAAATCTGAATCTGAAATCTTTTAAGGGATATTACTTTTTATTTTATACCTTTACATTCTTTTGATAGTTTATTAAAAGTAACCACTAACCAAACAAATTTAACAAAGAGGCCAGATCAAAACACGCCAGAGAGGGCGATATAGCACCGGGTGGGTAAGAGGGTTAATGATAGGAAAAGAGAAAGAGAACAAGAATGATGTCACTTCTGTCTTCTTTGTGAGGGGGTGATATCGTCCTCTGCTGCCCGCAGATAAAAGGAAGTGACACCCCCAACATCCGGCGGTTGCTCTGATGAAGGCGGTAGTGAGATGTCGAAACATGTCAACAAAGGTAAACACAAACCCTATTATGTTATGTTTGTGTTTATGTATTTAGCAGACTAACTCTGTGTATAATGAAGAACAAAAGACAAAGAAACAAACTGATTAGTCAGACCACATCCACATGTCAGTGTTGCTAAATCAGGTGGGCCACCAGTTTGTGTTGCAAATGACCATAAAAACAGCAACCATGCAGCTTGATGCAAAAATCAGCACTTAATAATGATTCACAAAATACCTGTGTCGTGAACTTTTACTGACTGAAAGTGTTTGACGGTAGCTGTCATTTAATAGTTTCTATTTCTGACTTGACTGTATTTTATTCAAATTAGCCAATTAGCAAATGTGCTATCAACAGGATTCTGCAGCATTGTGGTTTATATTATTGGTGCAGTGACATTATCTCTGCTCCCAAACTGCTCTGCAGTTTACAAGTGATGACATTTGCCCTCAACAGTTATGATAACTATATTTGAGTGTGAAAAAAACAACCCTCATCTCATAGGTGCAAACAAAATCTCCACATTTCTGAAGACATAAATTATGCTGAACGCCTCTGTCGAGGAGAGCAAACAACAGCATTGTTGGTTCTTTTTTAAAACACAGAAAAGGTTTCTTTTTACCTTGCTGCTGACTGTGGCCGTGTTCGAGTTGAGCAGCGCCTCGCCTGGAAAACACACGAGAGCAGACGGACGCAGCAGGGGGAGTGGCTGAAAGCCGGCGTTTAACCCCCAGAGACCCACGGTTATAATATTACAACATCAGATTTAAGTCTACAAAAATAAACCTTCCCCATTTTTTTTTTCTTTTTAAAACCACATTTACATTGCTAATAGGTCCTATTGTTCAGTTCTGCAACACTATTGGCTGTTAAAATGTGTAAATAGGCTCGTTTATCTGGCCTCCTAGAACAACATGTGAAAGGTTAAAAAAAGATTTTGCAGTTGTTTTCTAAATTTGGGTTTCTGGGGGTTAAGTCGGACAGATTTCCCTACATGTGTAGCTCACGGGTGACGGCGGATGAAGATATCGCGTTAGCGTTCATACTTGTTTAATTATTTATTTTAATTCTGGTGCCTGTTAGCAGCTGAAACACATCCTCACGTGCTTGAGGATATCATATATTGTACACGGAGACATGACTGTAATAATAAGTACAGCTTATCAGCTGTAGCGTCAGTGTGTTCATAGGAAACGTGACAAAAGAACACATCACATTCCTCTTTGTGGTCTATATAGTTGTCATCATCAACGTTACATGATTTACAGAATATACGTGACCAACTAACATTTTGCATTCAACCACCGGATGTTTGGATCAGAATATGAACCAATCAGATCTTAGATCAGGTGAGAGCCAGGCGTTTCCCGTCATCTAGGTTTTGCAGCCGGTGGAGAGCAACTGCAGCGCCTTGCTCCAAAATCTGCGGCCGCCTTGATCTCACGAGGTTATCGTTGTCTACGTATGCATGACGTCAGAGCAAGTTGGCGTCAAGTCAGACACAAATCTAACCGGCACGCACTGTGCGCCGATCACCGGTGATGGGCAGCAGTAGCTCAACAGGTTGAGCGGGTTGTCCAGTAATCGGAAGGTTGCAGGTTCGATCCCGATTCCGGACAGAGAATTCTGCTGTTGTGTCCCTGGACAAGACACTTAACCCACCTTGCCTGCTGGTGGTGGTCAGAGGGACCGGTGGCGCCTGTGTCCGGCAGCCTCGCCTCTGTCAGTGCGCCCCAGGGCAGCTGTGGCTACATCATAGCTCATCACCATCAGTGTGTGAATGTGTGTGTGAATGGATGAATGATACACTGTAGTGTAAAGCGCTTTGGAGTCCTTACTCTGAGAGGCGCTATACAAGTGCGGGTCATTTATCATTTATCATCTAATCTGCGCAGAACTGGCTCATCTCAAACACGGCCAGTTTCATTCGCGGCTGCGAACTTCCTCAGAGTTGACGCTGATGGTGGCGTCACTTCCTACTCCGTTTATTATTACGGGAGGACGACCTCTGCTGCCCGCCTCCTCAGGGTGGAGGTTGTGAGTTCAAATTCAATTTAGGAAATTTAGCCTTGGGGTCCTCAACTAAATTTGTTCAAGTTTTTTTTTCCAGCAGACACCAGAGAAGGTTAGATGCTCTTCTAAAATAAAGTTGAAATATCATTGTATCTTAAAGTATTACAATTTAAATGGCCTTGTTTCCCTTCTGGACTGTTTGATTGTGGTTTTAGTTGTGTTTGGAGAATGTGGACAGTTGTAGATGTTTGGGACATGAAACTGTAGAGGCCCCCAATTGGGCTAAAGCCTTACAGCAAGTGTCTGGGGAATAATGCAAGGTGAGAAAGTACAACAGACCGTCAACCCTATTTTGACAGTTTATACCAGGAGAATGAGTAGCAAAATCAATGCAGAAACAACAAGAAACAAACTCTAACAGCTCCAGAAGGAGTGTATTTATCTACTGTGATTGTGTGTGAACCAGACAGAAAGACAAGTATTACCCCGGCTTTCCACGGGAGCCGTCAGCAGCACGTTACTGCAGCAGCACGTCATAGCTGCTGATAAAAACCGCTGTGGTCAACAGAACCTTTTCCACTAGAGCCGTCAGCAGCGCGAGTCGGCCGCGTCTCAGGAGCAGCATGTCGCGGCCTTTATGCGCCGGTTCTATTTTCTACGCGCGACGCCTCTGAAACGGGTCAAGTTCGACATTTTTGGGGAAGGAAAGACAGGAAATCTGACGCGGAAATGGAGAGAAGCTCCCGAGATTTTCAGAATAAAGAACGTACTGCTTTCCGGTTGCTTTACTTTTAAAAAAGGTTACTAACTGTGCGTCCCCGTGAGAAGTTATCACCTAGCTAGCGGTCTCCTTTGTTTTTCAGGTCCGTATTGGCGATTATAAAACAGACAGAACATAAAACACAAACCATGTTGTAATTTTCTCCTGCTTGTTGTTGTGTTTACTGACGAAGTCACTCGTGTGACTTCGTGCTCTGTCGGTGACAGCTGCTCCCCTGCTGCTTCGCGTCTCGTGGGAAGGGCCAAGCAGCAGCTTACGCGAGCAAGACGTGCTGCTGCAGTAACGTGCTGCTGACGGCTCCTGTGGAAACCCGGGGTTAGTCCACATGGTACACTCTGCGAAGGTGTTCATCCTAAAGGTTCCCATGAGAGTTAAAATGTTCATTTCAGACAAATGGATTCATTTATACAATGGTGATTAATCTTTAAAGACTGCAAGTCCATCAGCCAACAAGAGCAGACGAGACAACGGCCAAAGCTAAAACAGATCTGTGTTTTGTGGATAAGCTGAGCACATTTAGTCCTGTTACATCAAATGTTAATGTGCAGCATCGACTAAAAACAGGATCCATCTGATAGGCTTCGTGCAAAGGGAAGTATTTTATCTCCATTGTCTCTAAAGCTCTCGTTCACTTATTTAAGTATATTTTCTGTGGTCTCTAGTATGGATGAATGCCTTGTGAGTCATTCTCTGTGGAAAAAATGCTCTAGCGCTCCTGTTAGCCTGTTAGCGCTCCTGTTAGCCTGTTAGTGCTCCTGTTAGGAGAAGTTAGCCAGAGGATTTGGGGCAAAACATGGCAGGATTTGGAGTCTTACTATTCATGACTTTTATTTGGGCACCTTGATTCTGATTGGCTAACAGCAACATGAATCTTCCACTGTCTTCGTTCACTCTGTAACACTGATGCTTCATCATAAAAACCAGCCTGAATGTTTAGAAATCTAGAACAACTGTAGCAGCAGGAAAAGATTTTGCCCGGCAGGTTTTGTCTAGTCAAGCTCCATTGTAGCCTGAGTAGGTTTATCACAGGGAGCCTAAGTCACGCCCATCTACTTTTGCACCATGGGTCCCCAGAAGAACGAGAAAATGAATGCAAGTCAATGGGAGCTAAAAACATTATTTTCCAATTCCGTTTGTTATGTTCCATGGATTTCACATACGATGTCCGTGAATTTTAAAGACACATTTTGATACCAAGAAAGTGCTTATTTTTGAACGGGGGGAAACGTTATTTTAGATTTTGTGTGAAAATAAGTCCAGGACTACAAATGCGCTTCACGAAAGTGACGTCATCGAACCAGACACAGAGACAACTGAGGGAAAATGGCTGTAAATTCAGCAAATGTCAAATCCTTCCTTCAGGAATCAAGAACAACCTTAAATCTGGCCATGTGGTAAGTAGCAGCTACGCTAGAGGAGATTATGTGGTGACGTCATTTACGCAATGTGCTGATGTCTGATTTCAAGCTAATTACAAACTTTAGCTGATAAATCTCAAAGTATGTGACTGGCGTGGTCGAAACACCCATCATTAGTTTTCATTGAAATGAAATTTAAGCACATAAGCGGTAGTCTAACACTATTGGTTAGTTCTGGTAGGCGCTCAGTTTCCTATTGCACAGGGCTCTGCGGTGCAGGGGGCGTGCTTAGCAAAACAAAAAAAGATGTGTTACTTACATTTTATCACAGTACATGATAAGATAATCACTTTTACGGATTTCTGAAAAACCATACATCATTTTTGAAAGGGGAAAACTCCGAAAAGATACTTTAAGCTCCCTATAGGCCAGAACACTTAAAGGTTGGGCCAATCACAGCGCCTACAAAGATGGCGTCATCTACAAAGATGGCGTTGACTCAGGAAAAGTGTATATGGCTTTGGCATCAACTGTAGATGATTTAGACTTGGGCTTTTCTCTACTTCTTCTTCTTTGATGGTATAAAGTGAACTGCCTCTATGATTTCCAAAGCAATGAATACATTACATTGTGGCTCTGATTGGTCATGGTGATGTTCAGTTGCGTTCGGGGACATTTTGAAAGACAAGAATAGATTCTGCCCCCAAATCCAGAATCTACTGCCCCCACACCTACATCTCTGAATTCACATTTCTACCAAGCAACACTATCAGCGCTTCCTGCCTCAGTAAGGAACCTATTTTAATACTCCCAACACACTACAGACTTTTGAGCTCATTAATATGCGGTGAGCAGCAACTGAAAAAACTAGGTCAGTTTTAAAGGTATTGAGCCCCGATGTGATGTAGAAGAAACGGAGATGGGTTAAACACAAATGGACATGTTCCTAAAACAGCCATAAGTCATTATTTCTCAACATGAGGTGATCTTTTTCACGATACGTGTTCCTCCAATGGCTGCGTTCTGTTTAAACTGTATCAAAATGCCACCTTTATGAGCTCAGCTGTACAGAATCCTGATTTCACCAAGAATCGTTGTAACGTCAACAATCACCTCATTCATGACCAAAGTGTAGATTTGTCAGATCCTTTATCTCCTCTGATAATGAGCCCTGCTCTAAACGGATGATTGTTTTCAGGATGAGTGAATGAATGTGTGTGAGAACATTAGAGAGTTACTGCAGCGCGTGTTTGTGTTGAGCTGGTGTGGCTAATGAGTTCTTTTATCTTCTCATTAAAGAGCTGGGGAAAGCCAGCAATAAGCACTGGAGGTTGTTCTTTTGAAAGTGCTCTTCCCTCTTACTAATTTATCACACTCCTCGTGCAAATGAATTCACTTTCAAGGTTTTAATAAAGCTTCTTATGTGAGCAGTGGCTCAGAGAAAGGTGAATGAGCAAAGAGCAGCTGGGAGGGTGACAGATGAAAAGTCCAAACGAGGAACGGAGAATGAGAGGATTAATCTGGAGCCACCTGAACACCCATCAGAGCTCAAACAAGAGGGTAAAGCCCAAGGATCTGACGCTGCTGCTCGTCTGAATGTCATCAACAGATTATGAGATCTCCCGGACACCGCGCACAGAAACAAACCGTGCTCAGACTGAAAATGTCAACTTGTTAACCATTAGCTATGTACCTCAGAAGGAAACTTCCTGATTATTATAGTTCAGAGAAATATTTCGAACCAGTTCTTCAGGGGACTGATTTTGTAGCAAAACAAGGAAAGGCTTTTATTAATCAGCATGAATCTGATTCACAAAACATCCGACAATTAGGTGTTGGGATAAAGCAATAAGCAGCTCTTGTATGAATTTAAAAAGGTTCTCTTGACTTCTGGACATTTTACAACAAAGCAGCAAATCATGGTTTACTTCCTAGTACTTCTTCTATTTTCTTTTCTTCATGTGGAAGTCCAACAATCCCTTTGGAGCATTTTAGCAAATGTTAAAACAACAAAACACATAGTTGTTTGGTACAAAAGCATGCATCGTGTTTCTGACTCAGTGCATAGGTTGGGCAACAAAGAAGCCTCTTCTCTCCATAAAACATCTCAGTAGTCCAGGGATTGAACTGTTCAGGACTGTTTTCTCTGATTAATCATCATTAGGTTTGTTTGGGGCGTCCAGGAAGCACCATTTGCAATTGCAGGATGTCCAAGGAAGAGCCCACCTTTCTCACAGCTGACTGGTAGAAAGGCTCTACGATTGGCTGTTTCATTTTAGCAGCACTGTCTTCCCTCGCTACTTGCAGACTGTCCTCCTGCCGCCAGCAGAAAGCTGTTTTGGGGAGTTTTGTAAATAAAATGGGAACTGCTATAATAACCATTCTGTCCTGTTTTGCCATGTATATTTTATGTTTCTTTTATTTTTAAAAAACATAAAATAAATCTTGTTTCATGTGTCACACTGTTAGATTTACTTTGTACTTCTTGGCTCTGAAACATTGAGCAGAGTACATAGGATAAACATGTGTACCAGACCTGGGTATGAAATACAATAAAACAGTCATATCCATCCCAGCTGTGCAGCAGGTCTGTTCACTAAGAAAAAGGAAAACTGGTGAAAAATAAATCTAAGGCATGATCAGCTTTGAATAAAACTTATATTGAATGATACACGTTTACTCAGGTGATGAGAGATGTGTCCTCACTTGCAAACAACCTTAACCTATAACATCATAAGAACGATCAATCGTTGTTGGACCAAAATTCAGATTTCAAACAACGTGATCCCAAAATCGTGAAGGTTGCAGTTTTTTGAAGTGCTCATGACTGATCTGTTGTCAACTATTTTAGACATCCGGGGTTTCTCCGTGTGAAGCCTGAGTCATGCTTCTCCGTCAGCTCCAACAGGGAGAGACGCGCACCGACGGAGACATTTTGCTCTCATACTTCTCCGCCTCCTGGGGAGTGTTGCAAAGCAATTCCCCGCCAGGACAGCAGAGGATGTAGCGCTGTTCTGTGGTATCCTGTCATGTATCCGGTCCAAGATAGTGTGTTTATATTGTGTTTTTTTGTATATAAGAGACTTTTTAACACAAACAAATTTGTCTCTCATCCTCCTCCACCTCTTCATGCGCTCGCCACCTCTAAACCCACGTTTCCTGTCATTTCCGTCCACAAATAAAATGCTTGCTGCATATCTTTTCACTCCTCCAGTCACGGGGAATTAAACGTCCATATTTTTAGAGTTTTTTCGTGAGGTATTCTTCAAGCTTCTCCGTGTCTGCCGCTAGTTATCCTCTGCTCTCTTTATGTTTTTGAGGGCGCAATGGCGGCGCTGTAGACGACAGCGGTGCCCTGACCAATCACAAGCTTGCGTTGTCCGTCTCGACTGACGGATGTTTAGAAAAGAGAGCTCGACTCCATCCGTCCTTGTGGGACGGATAATGGGGTTCGTGTCTCCGCACTGACGCAGACGTAGAAGCATGAATCAGGCTTTACAGCAGAGTGGCAGCAGACAGCGCTGGGAGAGGGAGGGAGCATACTGAGTCCAGCTGACGGAGCGCCACATTATTTTCCTGATTTTTTTCCCTTACATAGCTCTACTACTGCAGCTGATATTAAAAGTGACCGTCCGTCGCTGTCGGGAATGTTCTTTTCACCGTGGTGAGTGACAGAGAAAGGCTGATTCTCCAGCAGCAGTAAGGTGGTTTATCATATTAACACAAAGTGGACTTGAAAGCGCAACTTCTCTTCTTTTAAAAATCCCCGTTAGTGAAAACATGTCGGACGTTACCAGCGTGTTCTAATATAATATTGTCTGACGAAAAAGAAATGTCTTCCACATTTCTCTTGCTGTGTTTGCCCCTCCCCCTCCCTCTCCTGCGCCTTTGCTCACCGGTGTTGCGTCAGTATTCCGGTCGGTTCTGTTGATTAAATGCGTTTCCTTAAGTGCTCCGTTCTGCCGAAGCGGCAAAAACGTGCACGCTCAACACAAGCTCGCTCCCGCTCTGCTCACGCAACAGAACTGCAGCCTCCTTGAGTTAAAACTTCTTGTTTGTGCAATTCAACACTTGATACTGGAGCCAGTTCAGTTGTTAAAGTTCTGTCTCTGCTTATGACTCAAGTCAGGTTACTTGTTGATGTGATTGTTTGTTTATTTATTTATTTAAATCAAGAACAAGAGATTAAAGTATTACAAAAACAAAAAAAGACAAAGACAAATATACCAGACAAAGCTCGCTCCCTTTTTTAGTCAGAAAGGGTAATTCCTACAAATATTTCCACTCCCTGGGCATCTTTACTCAGCTCTAATTATACATTTAGAATACTGAGGCTCTTCAAACATGGACTCAGTTATTCTGCACTAATAGCACCTCAATGACTTTAGCACCTGAGTCTGTCTGTCCAGTAATCAGATGGTTCCTTTTCCAAATCTACTTCTTTGGATAAAAATCACAAGTTGCTTCACAAGAACATTAAAAAAACATTAAACAAGACACTGAGATCAAATTAACAGCTTTTAATGTTACTGGTGTGATTTATATGACTACAATGTGAATAACGTGTTGAATCCTGATTTGAAGAAAATTGTGAACCAAATGGCTTCTCTTTAAATATACATTAATAAATAAATGAATATCAAGTCAGTCTAACAGTGGGATAAATGCAACAAAATAATTAAAAGTACACATTTGATGTATTTCTGGTTGTTTTATGAAATAAACTGAAACTGGTTTGTTGCATAACAGGACAGAATGGCACTGTTATTATGCCATTATTATTATGGCACTAAGTTCACATTTTCTTCCAAAGAATTCCTCAAGATCTGGCTTCAAACATAAAAACACTGCAGCGAGGGAAGACGGCTTGCTCTTGCATATAATAGTCTATCGTAGAAAAACTTTTCCAGCCAATCATCAGAGGTGAGAAAGGTGGGACCTTCCTTGGACATCCTACAATTCCAAATCACATTTCCAGGAAAATGATTGTTTGGGGAGTAAAAGGTGAGAACTGCTATCTCTCCTGTGTCCTGCCGACTGCATTCTGCGATTATTTACTGTTGGTGTAGATATAGTGTACCTTAGAAACATCTGACACAAGATCTGGTAAGATAAAGAGCTGGCATGGTGTTCCAGTGAAGAATGATATGATATGATATGATATGATATGATATGATATGATATGATATGATATGATGTGATGTGATGTGATGTGATGTGATATGTGATGTGATGTGTGATATGTGATATGTGATATGTGATGTGATGTGATGTGATATGATGTGATATGTGATGTGATGTGTGATATGTGATATGTGATATGTAATGTGATGTGATGTGATGTGGTATGAAATGATATGATATGATATGATATGATATGATATGATATGATGTGATGTGATGTGATGTGATATGTGATGTGATGTGTGATATGTGATATGTGATATGTGATGTGATGTGATGTGATATGATATGATATGATATGATGTGATGTGATATGTGATGTGATGTGTGATATGTGATGTGATGTGATGTGATGTGATGTGATGTGGTATGAAATGATACGATATGATATGATATGATATGATATGATATGATATGATGTGATGTGATGTGATGTGATATGTGATGTGATGTGTGATATGTGATAAGTGATATGTGATGTGATGTGATGTGATATGATATGATATGATATGATATGATATGATATGATATGATATGATATGATGTGATGTGATATGTGATGTGATGTGTGATATGTGATATGTGATGTGATGTGATGTGATGTGATGTGATGTGGTATGAAATGATACGATATGATATGATATGATATGATATGATATGATGTGATGTGATGTGATGTGATTTGTGATATGTGATGTGATGTGTGATATGTGATATGTGATGTGATGTGATATGTGATGTGATGTGATGTGACATGACGTGATCCAGTACAAGATGTTACGTCACATTAAATACCTCAAGCTTGTGTAAAAACACACTCACAATACATCAGGTTCTGGTTGACAACAGCCATGTTAAAACAAATAATCCAACTGCAAATAAAACCAGAATCCATTCTGATAGAGATCCTGTGTGACAGCGCCAGATCAGGTCCAGTGGTGTAAAACCATTACCTCAGATCTTATATTAAAGGGGACACAATAGGAAAAACTCTTTCTGCTTCATTTTGTGTTGCTACATGGGTCTCTACCACCTCTATAAACACTTCAAACATGAATAAAAATCATTCATCCATTTAATCTCAGATTTTGGTTTCAGGACACATACTTCCCCATGAGCTGTTTCAAAAACTCCCTTATCGTGATGTCACATTAGCATTGACCCCCCTCTTTATTAGGGAGCTGTTCGTTTGGTACATGGAGAAACAGCGGCTCTACTCCGAGCCCCACCCGAAAATGTGAGATCAATTCCATTCAAATCATTTCAGTTCAATAATTCAAGTCAATTCATTTCAATTCAATTCCAATTCTCTTTATGGTCAAGACACACTCAGAAAGGGGCATTTCTTCATGTCCTCGGTGCAATTTAACAGCAAAATAGAACAAAAATATTTGTGTAAAGCATGTATATGGCCTGTATTTGATATAGTGCCTTCTAGAGTCCTGGAACCCCCCAACACACTATACAACACAATCAGTCAGTCATTCACCCATTCATACACATATTCACACCCTGGTGGTGATGAGCTACAATGTAGCCACAGCTGCCCTGGGGTGCACTGACAGAGGCAAGTCTGCTAGGCACAGGTGCCACCGGTCCCTCCGACCACCACCAACAGGCAAAGGGGGTTAAGTGTCTTGCTCAAGAACACAACGACAGTGGGGCTCGAGCCTGCAACCTTCCTGTTATGGGCCAGCACTTAAGTCCTGTGACACTGTCGCCCCATAATGTAAATAAAATGTAAGTAAAAGAGAGCGGGTAGTTGAAAAAGAGTCACACACGGCAGTCCTTATAGTGATAAAAGTGTAAACTACAACAGATGGTCTCAGTGGTGTGTTTTCTCATTTAAGCTTTTGTTATTGTTTAGGGTTAATGGTGAAAACATCTCTAAAACTGGGGTCTCGTTTATCAAGCTCGCTTACGAACAAAACGGGGTCGGAAAACTGCGTGAGCAACTTTCCACGCAAACTTTGGGATTTACAAATGAAAACGTAGCTGAAAAATGTGTGCAACTTTAAGTTGACTAAGGGCCTGGCTTACTCACATGTTGGACATAGAGAGCACCTGCGGTGCTGCTGCTGCTGAGAAGGATACAATTATGAAATCCTGCTGTATTATCACTTGTACTGCTTCGTTTTCACACAGAACAAGACCCCCCACACGCACACACACGCACACACACACACACACACACACACACACACACACACACACACACACACACACACACACACACACACACACACACACACACAGCCTGTTATAGGTCACAAGCCTACTTGGCGTAAGTACATTTTTTTTTTGCTGAGCTTAAGTTTGGTTTTAGTAACGATTCTACGCAATGTTTTATAAATGAGACCCCTGATCATTACCTTATGAATGAATATTCTACCTGCAGGAAGGGAAGAAGCAGCCAGGTAGTATGTCATCACCGCCGTGTATTACTTTCTTTTATTTACACGTTAGAGGGAAAAATCGACCAGGAGCGTGGGCCACTGTAAAACCAACTCGGCATCTGTGATCAGCTCCACAAGACATCATCAACGAGTCACACTGTTAAGACATATTTCAGTTTTTGGTGTGCAAATAATAAAAAAAAAAAACAGTAATCATGTTTTTCTTTTACTGTGTGTCTCACATGAGGTTTTCACTTTCATCAACAGGTTAAAATTATGTTTCTTTTTAGACGTTGTAGGCTGCAAACATGTTTCAAGACCAGAAGACCTTTTGTCTCTCATTACTCACCCATTCTTTATGTCTTGGTGAGAAACATATAAGAACACTTGACTTCCTTCTACAACACACCTTCAGTTTCAGGGAGTCAGACTTCAGATCTGTCGACACAGCGCTGAGAAAACCTGTGCTTCCTTTTCCTCCTGATATAATCTTGCTCCAAATGATTTGAAGCCAAAGGGCTGAGGCAGTACAAGGCTAGTCCTGAAGAAGGATCAGAGGCTCTCCTGGTGTTGAAACTGTTCCAGTTGCAGGTGGGATTTCCTCTTTGTAGAACCAGGCTGGAACAATTCCAAATCCATGTCACATCTCTGTGAGCTCTTGGTCAAATCAGTGCTTTTCTTTACACAAGCGTGCGCAAACAACCCTTGGGTTCATATAACCATTTAAACACGAAGATACAGCAAAACATATGATGCAAATATCCTTTGGTTGTTTATAAATAAGTAATTACCTGTTGTAGCAGCAAGTGTTACACAACAGTAAAGTGCAGAGTAGAGCAGAGCCTGCCTCCCTTTCAGTCACACTAGTCGATGTGAGCATGTGCTGCGTGACTCTTAGAAAGCTGTGTGTGCTCTTTCAAAGTAGAAACATGTGTTATTAATGCAGAGAATCTGTGTCACATCTCGGATGTTATTACATTTCTTACAGACACATAGACATATATGCATGGTTTCAGGGCAAACATGGAAGCTGAACACTCTCATTTGCGCTGAGGGTCCTACTTACAGAGGTCTTTGAGATGATGGGGAGGAGAGCGGGTGTTCACAAGAGCAGAACCTGCAGGGGACTAATGGAAACTCTTTCTGTTGCAATCCCATCTGAGTAATGATAGGCTTTGCCATTTTCTTTTTCCAGTAAAGCAGCATGCCACACAAACAGTCAACAACAGGACTGGCCACCTCCATCACTGCTGCTCCCCATCTGTCCTCCACCACCGCCGTCATGCATGCATTCTGACTCGACTGTTCGGACGGAGGTTAGGCTTCACCACAGAGATAAACACAGACCCAGTGATGTAAACAGAAAATACACTGTTAGACTGGGGAGTGAGGAAAGCCCTCAACATGCAGGAACTTTGTTTACCTCCAAACAATCAATCAAAAACAGTGGGAAGTCCGTTGGAACCGCCCAACAAGCAACACACCAAATTTTAACCAAAGGAAACCCAATGCAAGTGGCACTTACCATAGAGAATGGTCACCATGGAAACGGGCATGACCAAGATGCCTAGGAGCATATCAGCCACTGCCAGTGACATCAGAAAATAGTTAGTTGCATTTTGCAGCTTTTTCTCTAGAGAAACGGCCAGGATCACCAGGATATTTCCCATGACCGTGACGGCAACGACGGCCAGGATCAGCAGGGCCGCCCAGTTCTTCTCCACCGGCGGCTCGAAGCCAGCACACTGAGGCCCGAAGTGTCCTCCCAGGCTGCTGTGTGACTGAGTGTTAACGACAGCGTGGGCCACGTCGCTCTCGTGACATCCAGAGTTTGTTGCATTACCGGGTCGATTTGAAGGCCTGGGGTTAGACTCCGAGGTGGTAACGGTCCTGATGGTGTTGAAGATCAGCTCTGACACGTTAGCTCCACGTAAGTTCATGGTGTCGGCTCACAACCTCGGGATGTCTGCCAGATTCACCAGTAGGAGGGAGGAAAGGAAATTCTCATTTTAGATTCTTTTTTCCAGAAAAATAAAACAAATATTCCAGAGGCGTACAACATGTCTGTCATTTAATCCAGCGCCTCAAATGTCTCGTGTGATCAGCAGATGATTCTCCAAAGGAAAACTAGAATAGGAAGAATTATAAGGATAATAATACAGATAGAAAAGTGCTCCGGTTACTAAAAAAATATCCAAATGTTGATCTGATCGTGACTGACGTCTGCAAGAAAAGAAACGACTCTTCTGATTCTGGGATTTGTTTGAGAGCTGAAAGATGTCAGTCACGGTTTCCTGATCCTGGAAGTCTGGGCTTTTCAAACCGTCACCCATGGTAAAACAATGATGTCCATGTGAAAGGTCAGGAATCCAGATCCCGCTTCCAGCAGCTTCCCGGTGAGGTGATTTCTTTACATGTTTGCGTTACAGAAGTCCTGATAAAGTATACTTCAGTAATGCCTTTACAGGTGTAGGTCCGAGGTGTGTGCTGTTAGACGAGCAGGTGAACTCTGGGGCGTCCTTACCCTCTCATATCAACTTATGTCGACACCTGTGAGTGTGTGTGAGGATGACGGTGATGGATGGCGAGCGTGATCAAACTTGACACACGTTTGTCCATGTGTCACTAACGTTGCCATCCTTTGTCCCCTCACACACTTCCTGTGGACCAAACCCTCCAGAGGTGATACATGTTCTAGTTTGTCTTCCTCCTGCTGACATTCAGTCTGTGGTGGAAAATGTCAGCCACTCTTCAGCCGAGTCTTCCAAAGATCCGAGTGTTCTGTCATTCTTTCACATGGTGTGTACCTCCAGGTCTTGACTTTTCAAAAATCAAAGAAAAACAGGAATGAGGAACGAGAGAAGAGCCCTCTCTTCTCTGGGACCGATCAGCAGACTGAAGAGGTTTCCAGTTCTTCACAAGTGTCAGCTTGTTAGTCGTCTTTAGCGGTGACCAGGAGCTGAAGCTTCTCCGCTTTGCCTCTCGTCACGCTGCTTTTCACAGGCAGCCTCTCTTCCTCTCTGTGGGGATCTCCTGCTCTCTCTCACTCTGTTTCTACTCAAGGTCTCTCTCCCTTCTATCGTATTGGCTGGCTCTCTCTCTCTCTCTTTCTGTCAAGTCTCTCTTGCTCTCGCTCTCATTCTGTAAATCTCATCGCTCCGTTCAAATTTAGATCTGAAGGCTTCACTGGGATTATCAGATCTAAATACACAATGACTAAAGCTGTTTGTAAATCCTGACTCTTGAAATTCTAGTAAAAAAATCCCTTTTAGTCATGAAATGAGATGAAGACGACTCAGCTGCCCCAATGAGGCAAGAGACTTGAGCATTTGCATGTTTTAAGCAAGCAGTGGTCCCTGGTGAGACTGTTTAAGGTTTCTCTCAAAGCTGACTGGTGACTAAACGTCACTTTAGAAGGAAACTTATCCCAGTCTTCCGTCCAAGCCAGCTGTGGGAACTAAAATGGTAAATGGCCTGTATTCGTGTAGCACCTTCTTAGGGTTCTACAACCCCCAAGGTGCTTCACAATACAATCATCCATCACACACACATTCACATGCTGGTGATGATGAGCTACAACGTAGCCACAGCTGCCCTGGGGCGCACTGACAGAAGTGGGACGGTCGTACACAGGTGCCACCGGTCCCTCCAAACTCCACCAGCAGGTTAAGTGTCTTGCCCAAGGACACAACAGCAGCATTCTCAGGTGGGAGCTGGGATGGAACCTGCTGGACAACCCACTCTACCTACTGAGCTACTAAGTGGGTTTGTTCTGTGAATCACTCATGTTTCTAATCTTTTCATGACATTTAAGTTGCATTCAGGGTAAGAAGGTTTGTCTCTTCTTTGTTGTAAATGTGCAGTGGTGTCTGGACATGGATCCAGTCCCAGAAACAGCTCAGCATTCCGAGTTTTCCCTCCAGGAACAGAAGGAGACGTTTCTGATTGTTGAGAGATTTCAGTTAACCCTTCAAAGGGCACTCGTTGATAGGTTAAAATCTCAGCCGCAGGGTGTTATTGTGGTTTATAATGTAATGATTTAAATGACATGTTATTTAATAAGCCATAAGGCGTAGAATTCCATAGGAAATATGAAATCCACCTTACGGATCTGTGAGGTTATTTTTAACCAGAAGATTGAAACTTTTTAATGCAGAGATTAGATAACAGCTTCGTATTCACTCAGAGAATACAGAGGAGAGAGTCGAGTTTAAAAGTTAAGAATTTTATTACTTACAATGAAAACTAGACTAACTTTAAACACTACATGTATGGTGTAACTAAGGTGGATGTGACGGTGAATGGGGTGATGTGGAATGTTGTTCAGAACCAGCAAATCCGAAGAAGCGATTAGTTCTCATGGGAACTGAAGGTGATGTCTTTGCGTTAAGCTTTGGTTGGGAGATTCATAAACACATTCAACGCCATTTGCCGGTCTACTTACCCTGGTGGAAGTCCCCGTCTCGATCAGGAATGTCGAGGTCCAGCTTGACCTTTTCTGGAACCGAGCTGGTAGGAAAAGCAGCGGTTGCCGATCAGTCCAGTCTGTGAGATACTTCCGGGTCACGACAATTTGTTGGCGTCTGGTGAGACCCGAGCTTGGGTCTTGATGGTTCAGCTTTTATTCTGAAAGGAACCGTTGCAGCAGGTGGAACAGCAACAGATTTTATCCAGCTTGTCGTTGGTTCTTTCGGCTGAAGAGGAGAGTTACGGATTGGCCACTCCGTCAACTATTCTAGAACGCTTTGAACTGGCGTTAAAGATAACGTGGGCATAGTTTTATACTTCGGATGTTTTGGTTTATGGTCGAATGAAAAGTTGACAGATTTACCAAACACCATCAAAATCATGCCTCCGTCAAATCTGGCAGATTCTGATTGGATCAGTAAAGCAATATGTCGTCTCTTAACGCTACGTGAGATCAGTCTTAGTGGAAAAATTTAAAGTCATATTACTTATTATATTCTATAGGATTATTATAAAGTAACTAATATTTTGATTTCACAAGATTGGTCACATCTTATTTATTAACTAACACTTTGTTTGATTATCTTTATTAAAAATAGAGTTCTTTGATTTATTAAAAGGAGAGAGTCCTTCCTTCATTCTTCTGTTGAGCTGGAAAGAAGCAGTTTTATAGCAAATGCATGAGACCTTGAGACCATATCTCATGCAGACTAGTTCTGTGTCAGAGGAGAGGAGGAAAACAGTCATTTCATTCTGTTACAACAACAAACTTATTCTGCTGTTGGTTCAATTCAAAAAAATGTTTATTTTCTTCAGAAAATCAGAGAAAACAATGTTATCAAATATGGACGTTGGCCCTGTTCTGGTAAAATAAACCCCGAAATAAATATCATGAACAAGTTAAACATTATATATATATGTATATATATATATATATATATATATATATATATATATATATATATATATATATATATATATATATATAAGACATCACAAAAATAGATTCTTATCATCTAAAGAACATTGCCACAGTCCGCCCTTTTCTCTCTCGGGTCAATACAGAGGTGCTGCTGCATGCCTTTATCACCAGTAGACTACTGTAATGCCCTGCTTTCTTGTCTTCCCAAAAAGAGCATCTCAGGTTCACAACTTCTAGAAAATTTGGCGGCTCATCTGGACTTAGCCAAATATATTCTTTTACTGATGTGGTTGTGCATGTACATGTACAAGTTATGCAATGGCGTTGCTGGGAGACAAATTACAGCCAGCTGATGGTTGCTCTGACATACTTATGCTTTTTTAACTTTAACCTACAAGGTAGGTTTTTTTGTACATCTCTTTTACTAAATCCTCTTTGAAAGAAAGTTCCAACACCTTTAGTTGTCTCTGCGGCTCATTATAATCACTACACGTATCACAAATACATAAACCAGTGTCAAGCAGTGATGGGAAACAGGTTTCATTTAATTCAGATCTCCACATCTTCATCACGCCTAATTAAATATGCAGAAATCAGTTTCACACAGCAGCCCTGCAGAAGGAAGGTTGACATCTAGTTTTATCAACTTAGGTGTCAAAACAGTCGGTGCAGGCGTGTGGTTGTTGCACTCCCAAAACTCTGCTGTTAGATTGTTGCTTCACACTCCTCAGCCGTTACTGGATCTGAGTGTTTGGTGAGGTGGGAATGTAAAAACACACTAGCCTTGGGCTTAAGGGAGCTAAATGTCCATGTCCAGGATAACAGCCAGCATGCCAGTGTGCACATAGAAGTTCCCTGACACTTTGTGTGGATGGCAGCGAGCAGCAGTCCTGTACGTGAGCCTGGTTGTTTCTGCACTCTAAACCTGCTCCTGAACCCCAGAACGCCCAATAAACCAGTCTCATGATCATTTCCATCTTTATTTGACTAAATCCTCTCTTGAGAGAAGGGTTCCTGCAGCAGCAGCAGTAAATCACCAGGTGAAGATGTGCTCGGTGTTGTTGCTAGGTGCTGCTTTAGTTTCCTTTTTCCTGAGGGGGGAAGAAAAGCTGTTATCCTCTCCAGAACAGCTTCAGTCATCAGGCTGTTTGTTGAAGCAGGAGCTGTTCAAATAAAATCACAATGAAAATTATAATGGTTTCTCCATCCGAGGCTGTCTGCCTCATTTTCTGACTCACGCACACTTAATGGATGTTCTGTGTTCTCTGATAGCTGTCATCTCTCTCCTCGTTGTGCGTTCAGTGACGCTAAAGAGGAATACTGAACGAGCCTTTCTAATAAACACAAATTGTGTGTATTCTTCATTTTCTTAGTAGTCTAATGGACTCTTTCCAGCTGTCATTATGTGAGGTAAAACATCACACTGATTTGATGCTTTTGTTATGCTTTGCGTTAGTTCCAGACTGATATTCATGATTTGTTTTTTGTTTATTAAAGTTTATTTTCATTTATTCACAATTAAAAAGAAAACACAAAACCGGTTTACGACAACAAAAATGAAAAAGGAACAGAAAGAAGCTAAACTAATGTTATCTGTTCCCCTTAACCAAAATGAACACAAATGACAACAAAGTTATTATAGTTAAAAAAAACTGTCTGACCTGGTTTACTGACTAAGCTTTGGCAAAAAATGGAGAGAAAACAAACATGTACACAAACATTTTTTATTATATATTTTTTTCTTCTTATATTAATGAAAGGAGGAAACAAATAATGCAAAATAAAACACACAAAAAAATAATAGCTAAAGAAACAAAGTAGAACATACAGTGTGTGTTTTCCCTTTCATTCTCTCTACTTCATAAATACGCCTACCTCATAGCATCATATAAGCTAAGCATTTCATTTTTGACATGTTTATTAAAGATATATATTGTTTTGGTGTTCTTGATTTCGGTACTTTATTGATTCCACATTTTGACTCCATATATTGATACACAACGTTCCTTTATATTGATCCTATGTTTTGGTATTGTGTATATTTTGTTGCCTTTCAAATCATAACTACTCTTTCTTTCCATAAATCTTAGGATCAAATTTGTTGGAAAGTGCTTTTTGTCGACTTTATTCATAAATTTCGAAATAGTATAATCTACTAGGTCGTAAAATTTTAATGTTTTTAATTTGATAAATAATTGGCTGGATGGATCTCTGTAATTGCTTCTTGTTATAATTCTTATTGCTTTTTTTGTCAGACAAAAACTGAATGTGTATAGGTTTTTTATGTTATTCCCCAAATTTCAACACAGTAGTTCAAGTACGGAATGATCAATGAATTGTATAATAAATATAGGGATTTGTCATCTAGAGACCATTTCACTCTGTGTAATATTGCGATTGATTTAGCTATTTTAGTTTTGATATTGTTTATATGTGGTTTCCAAGATAAATTCTCATCAATGATGACTCCCAAAAAACTTGAACTTCCTTTACTTGTCTAATACAGATTTCAAACCAAATCAATCAATCAAAGATACTTTATTAATCCCAGAGGGAAATTAGAGTTTCAGTACACACAATTCAGAGATCAGACATACATGGACAAGACACACAACAAGAATTGGTGACTGTGGTCATTCGCAACCCTGAGTCGTGCTACCTTAATAGGGATAAGAGGGTTACATGAGGATTGGTTCAGGTGGAGGGGAAAAAAATAAATAAATAATTAAATTAATTAATTTTAAAAAAGGCACTTAGAGCTACCCTCCCACCAGGAGGGCAGCTTTGCTCTGCAAAAAACAACAACAACAACAAAAACACCTCAGACAGATATGCAACAGACTTCAGACAACACAACATAAGTGTCCACTAGGTGGGGTGGTGGGTTGGGACTATCCCCACTTCAGTTCCTGCAGCCACGATAAGCAGCACATGTCACCTCAGTGTGGATGGGGGAGGAGCATTGAGGGTTGGAGGGTTGCAGTGACCCTGGACGTTTCAGCGGCCTTCCGGCAGTCCCGCCCAGGTTGGGAAAGGAGACAGAGTTGAGTTGCCATAGCGACGGCACATTCCACATATCTTCTGAGGGGGGGTGGGGGGGTTTGTTGTAGCCTTGTTGGCTCAAGGGCGCAAGATTCCGATTAGAAATTGTTTTGGGGCCAGACAGAGATAATTTCCTCTCTGTCTTACAGTTTGTTGGTCCTCAACCTCTCAAAATACCTAAAATGGACATTAATCTATCCCAATCCGTGCTGATTCGTCCACTCTCTCCTTGATGGCGTCCATCTTTTGTGCCAATGATGATTCTCGGCCAAAGTCCCAAGCTTACGATTCATCTCGACAATTATGTGAGTCTGTGAATTCACAGCGTGGTGCAAACCATCTCTGAGCTCCGGGATTCGGCCAATATGGATAAGATATGGAGGAGAGGAGAAGAAAAGCGTCTGCACCCTCCAAGAGTCGGAAGAAGGATTAATTTTATTAATGTTTTTATATTCAACTTTCTATTGCTTCACCTTGTGTGAGAAAAATGATGACAAATCATTTGGTTTTTATTCATTTGTTTATGATACACTAGAAAAAAATACAGCTTTCATCTCATTTTCTGTCACTTTAGATTCAGTTTAAGGAGCTTTATCAAGATCAGCACATTTATGTCAGTTCTGCTCAACTGTGAGTGCCAGAATGCAATCTGAATTATTTACTCATCGTTTTCTCAGCTGTCTCTCATTTCACAGTAAATGTCCTCCAACCCACCTGGCCATCAGCAGAAGCCTGTTAATCACCTGCTGATTAAAACAAGGCATGCTGGAGCAGAGAAACAACTGAAACATGGCCCTGCAGGACCAGGGTTGTCTACCCCTGCTTAAGATAAACTTCAGGGTACTTCTCCTTTGTTACGCAGGAGAAAATCAAAGACAGGTCAGTCAGGACAAATACAACAACACCCGATGACATGTTTGTTTTTATTCAGATATAGATACACACCAGGGATAAGATGGCAGATGTGTGTGATGTTGGGTGGTGTGACAGATGGAGATCACAGATAAATATTTACTGTCAGCAGGACAAAGATGGATGAAGAAAACCCAGCAGTCGTTAGTCGTTTATGTCATGACTCCCAGTCTTTCACCCTCCTCTGCCTCTGCTGCCTCCTCATCAAGCCCTCAGCCACTTCATTCATCTCACCTGTCCCTGTCATCAGCTCATTACACACACCTGCTCCCCTGCTATACTGTATATTCACCAGCCAGCCACCAGTCCCCTGCCAGATTATTGAACGTTTTTTATTAGTAGATCTTTTAGCCTTGCACCTTGCCTTCACAGCCTCTGGACCTTGTTTATTCGCCTGACCCCTGCCTTGAACTCTGCCTGCCACCACGACCCTCGCCTGTCTTCTACCACGTCTCCAGCCTGCTCCCTGTACCTGCTTGTCCCGATCTGGTTTCGACCCACGCCTCTTCTCCGACTCTGTCTCCTGCCTCGCCCTCCTCTGGTAACGCTACAACAATAAAGACTTTTTAATAAACTTTTACTGTGTTTGGTGTCATCACGGGTCTTCCAAGTTCTGGTCATGACAGTTTATCTATAGAACATAAATAATAACGTCCTCCAGACACCCTTCATGCACAGAAAAAGCAATCGGCTGCACTTCGATGTCTCAAATAGGGAATTTTTCAAAAGGTTTGTTTTAGGCACAATTCCTAAATTCAAACTGACAGGAAACAGATGAATTCTTTCTTCAAGTTTGAAGTGTTTATGGAGGGAGCAGAGAGCCGCATGACAGCACAGAGGAAGGAAAAGGTGTGTGTGACATCTGTCCAATAAAACTAAATTATTCAGGTTCAAAAACTCTGCCGTAAGGATATTAAAATCAGATAGGTAAACACTGTAAGCAGCTCGACATCAAGAGGAAAACAAAAGTGCTCACCTGTGCCACCAGCTGTTATTGGAGGAGAAGTCCACACGCGTATGTAGAATGAGAACATGCAGAAGTCCTCATGTTTTCTGACAGACGAACGTTGATCTGTTCAGCTCCTCCTTTCAGACGTCCCTCTGGAACAGACAACAAGTCATTCTGTGACAGTTTGAGGTCACTTTGTGACTGATGTGTTATGCTTGTATAAACACACACACACACACACACACACACAGCATGTCATTTAGTACACAGGTGGAGCTGATGAAACACATTTATACTTGAGTATCAGAATACTGGTCGTGTGAGGGGTGTTGGGTATGTGGCAGTGAGACATGTTCTCTTAGCACGTTCTCTCCTAGCCTGCTGCTCAAGGGCTACAGGTCTGCATGTTTTTGTTGGTTCCCTGCTCCAACACACCTGGTGTAATCATTATTGATCTCTTCAGCATGTGTCTCACGCAGGGCCTTTTTGAACCACGCAGAACAATGTCCTCGTGGGATTCAGATTTGTAACTGTTTAACAGTGGGTATTGTAGTGACCTTTACCTACATATTTTTATTGTGACAATAATCTGTTGAAATATTTTTAAAAGGAAGAACCATCAATGTGATTTTCTGAAATTTTCTGAAAATGAGGATTAGACAGTCCCTCTGCTTAGAAAATAAGCCTACAGAATTGATCAGGAAATGATTAGAAATCATCGTATAATTATTATAAATGATTATGAAACACAGGAAACGTTAGAATACATATATTTCCAAATGTTGTAATGTCAATGTCAAGTTTATTTATATAGCACATTTCCAACAACCAGAGACTGCACAAAGTGCTGTACACAGACAAGCAGTTAAAATAAAATGATAAAACAGTGAGAACATCCAGTAGACCCTAAAATTAATTAATGATGAAATCAGTTAAAAGCAAGGGTAAAAAGGTAGGTTTTTAAAAGAGACTTAAAGGCAGAAAGGCTGTTAGCAGACCTAATCTGTAGGGGAAGGCTGTTCCAGAGCTTGGGAGCGACCACAGAAAAAGCTCTGTCGCCTCTGGACTTCAGCCTAGACTTGGGAACAGACAAGAGATGTAGAGAGGATGATCGGAGGTTTCGTTTGGGGACATGAGTGTTTAAGAGTTCCGACAGATAAGGAGGGGCCAGACTGTGTTGTGCCTTAAACCAGATCAGTAGCATTTTAAGTTGAATCCTGTAAGTGATCGGGAGGCAGTGAAGAGCTTGTAAGACCGGCGTTGTGTGATCCTACCTACCTACCTGTCAGCAAGTGAGCTGCCGCATTCTGAGCCACCTGCAAGCGGTGAATTGATGACTGCTCCAGTCCATGGTAAAGAGAGTTGCAGTAGTCGAGTCTTGACATGATTAGCAGGTGTATAACCTTTTCAAAGTCTTTGAGTGGTAAATAGGGCTTGACTTTACTAAGAACACGCAAACGAAAGAACACACTCTGGACCACAGAACTTATCTGTTTGTCAAGTTTAAAATGGCCGTCAATGAAAAAAAAACAGATTTCTTGCCTGAGACACGCAAAAGGATTCTAACAGGCCAAATACACCATTTACCCCATGCAACAGCTCAGGGTCCCCAAAAACGACAATTTCCGTCTTTTTGTCATTTAAAGTGAGAATGTTCAGTTGTAGCCAGTTTTTAACATATTTTAGACAATTCAGTAATTTGTCAAACGATGGCCTTCGAGAATGTAGTGGGACATATATCTGCACATCGTCTACAAAGAAGTGATACGAGATGTCATGCTTATGAAAGATGGCGCCAAGAGGCAACGTATACAGCGAGAACAAGAGCGGGCCCAAAACTGAACCTTGAGGGATACCACAACTAAGTTTCGCTGGAGACGAACAGCACTGCCCCATATTTACAGTAAAGGTCCTGTCTGACTGGAAGGACTTAAACCACGGCAACACTGAGCCCTGGATGCCAACGTCATGCTTTAGGCGTGATAAAAGGATCTGTTGGTCCACCGTATCAAAGGCTGCCATTAGGTCTAAAAGGGTCAATACAGCTGATTGACCAGAATCGATAGTTAAAAATATATCGTTAAATATTCTAAAAAGAGCAGTCTCCGTACTGTTCCGTAATGGTTTATAAGAGGTTACTGCTCCTTTAAGAGACGCAGTGCTGAAGGGGTGGTCGGATGATAGAATAGGAAGTGGATGGTGTGAAAAACCTGCCCTGATATTTAATGGATAAAAGTGGATGAACTCTAACAGTTATTGGCAGTTTGGAGCAGTTGGGAGAGCTGCTTAATACCACCACATCCACATTAAAAATAGAATAAAACAACATGGCTACACAGAAGACTGACTGGTGTCTTTTCTCTAAGCTTCGGCTAATTAACAGGAGAGGATAAAGTGTGTCACTCTCTATTTGTGTGCATTCCTCACAGCTATCTGAGTTGTTACAACGTGAGCGGCTCAGGATGAAGATGGAGGGCTTGTGGTTATTTTCCATTCTTTCTTATCATTCTATCCTAAATGTCAGGTGATTTTTTTATCTCTTCTGGGAACACGAAAGTCTCTCGGTCCACCCGAGCATTGCCTTTTAGCTTTCTGACTTTTTAACAGATTTGGTTAGTTTGGGTTTGTTAGTGAGTTTAACCTTTAGTGGATTTCTGTCTCAGAGATTTTGAGAGACAGTTGTAGTCTCTTTTAATAAAGTGGATTGAAACAACATTTACTTTCTTATTTCTCATCACTGAAATTTTTTGTTCTGAAAACTATTTTTTCTTGCATAACAAACTTTGTTGTTGTTTATTTTATTGTATCTGGACAATGAAGACCTGTTTAGAGTATCAGCCACTCATCACCTGTGATGTGGAGTAGTTGTGCTGTTTTAGGACCTAACTGATATTGTGGGTTAATCACTCATCCCTTTCAAACATCTGTGACAGTCTGTTCCACATAGCTGCTCCTGATTGGCTCCCCATCCCCTGCAGACCCAAGTTGGTCCTCGTGACTCTAATGTTATATTTTTGGGATGCACCTTGTATCAGTCCCAGTAATGCCCAATGGAAATAAATTATTTTACTAAAATGCAAACATGTTAACGAGACACATGTGGATGGTACGGACCAATGGGGTGTCAGGTAGAACAGAGTTGAAAATCCTTCTTGTCCTCAGTGAAGAAATTTTAAATTAATATCCAACCATAATCAAATCTGCTTTGCCTGGATGGCACAGTGTATCTGGCTATAGAGCTCCGGGAGTTGACGTCACTTCTCCCGGCATGCAACAGTTCAAATGAAAACGGCGCCATATTGGCAGGCAGAAGCCCGCAGCTGGAGTATTTGTTATTGTCAGAAAACTCAATCAAACGGGAAATATGGTAGATTCCTGTTGTGCCCCAGGATGCAGAACAGATGCAGATGACATAAGGAATGAGCCATCTACAGGATTCCCCAAGATCCAGAGCGCCGCAAACGTTGGATCATTGTAATAAAATGCACTAGTGACCGGGCTAAAATGAAGCTGTGGGATCCCGAGAGTAAAGGTTTTCACTTATGCAGCGACCACCTCATATCAGGTACTTAAACCAACGTTTCCTCAACTGTGTATGGTGTTTATTTTGAGTCTATTTGTTGAATTTAATAATGATTTATTATCACTATATTCACATATTAATATTACTAAATTGATAAATGACTGTTTAACAGATTTACTTCACGTTAAGTGGAATGAGCCTCTTCTGAGTGTTTGAGGAATGAGGTGGTGTCTGAGGGATTTTGATAATGCCCACCATTACACGTTCTAGATTCTGGTTTGTCAACATTTTTAAGCAACCAATTTTATAAAGATAATTTACTTCCTGAATTCTTCTGTTCTAGCGCTGTCCAGTTAGGCTAACTGGGTCAGCAGCATAAGGAACCATCCTGTCTTTGCAAAACTGCTAAACTCCATCGGAGAAACTACTTATCAGATGTGAAATGTATCACCAGCAGACCCAGGATGTATCTCACCGGTCAGTCATGCAAATTCAAAGGAAGCTACGACTTTTGACTTTCCAGAAGTCAACTCCTCTCAGCGGTAAGCCAACTCGACGTCCTTGAAAGCTGGACCTACCAAGAATTCCCATGACAAGGGTAATCGTAGTCTGTCACCTAGCGTCAGGGTGGGTTTTGTTATAAATTTGATTAATTTGAATTTGTTAAACATAAGTAAGCATTCAGCCAGACTTGTTTTACACCCAGACATCACAATTTTCTAAGACACTTAATGGGTTTCTTTTAACATAACATCTAAGCTCATATTTCATCGTTGCTCATTCAGTGTCTCAGTTGATATCACCTTAACTCAGCATGTATAATCATTTGTTCTGCATCATCCTAGTGTCACAATCTGTCCTGTCTCCTACTATGTATGTATATATATATATATATATATATATATATATATATATATATATATATATATATATATATATATATATATATATATATATATATGTGCGTGTGTGTGTGTGTGTGTGTGTGTGTGTGTGTGTGTGTGTGTGTGTGTGTGTGTGCGTGTGTGTGTGTGTAAAGTGTTGCACTGTGTCTACAGAGTACAGACCTCATTTCTGCTAGCTGTATGAGTGTTGGTCACAGTGTATGTGCTGCAGGTCTCTACGCTCTATTCCCAAGCACACATATGATTATCACTAATACAACAGGTGGAAGCCTTTCTATCTTTAAAGTCTGTTTCTTTAACAGCCTGTGGTGGATGATTGCTCTTGCTGCCATAACCCAGGCTGCTGCTTTTATAACTGCATCCATAAATGGCTGTGTGGCGTCAAATCCCGATGAGCGTAGACAGTGATGTCCTCGTGATGCAACAACAGATCACCTGCACATTCATGTGTGCTTTCCCAATGAAGAAAATGTGCAAGTGTTATAGTCGTCAGCCTGGTCTTCAACACCACCATCAGCTACCCTGCCATTGTCCTCCCGTTCAGCACTCTGGACAGCGACAGGCCAGTGCGGCCTCCTCCTTCTACTGGCTGCTGTGAGAGAGCACAACTGTTCTCACCCAAGATAATTAGAGACGCCAAAAAAAAAAAAGGCTCAGAGTTTCGTTAGTCATAGAGAAAACAGACCCAAACGGCCTGCTGATCTCCAGATCCTTGTGATCTTTGCTAGCGATGGTGCTTCGATAGTTTTGTATTGTTTACTTGTTGATAATTATATAAATTAGCGTTGTTACCTTCAGCAATTTGATTTCCTCTTCAGTAAAACTTGTACCGCTGTTTTCAGCTCAGCTTTTTAGTTACATTTAGCCATTGGTGTTTCTTTTCCTCTCCCTTTCATTGAAAGGTGTTTTGAGTTAGTAGTCATTCGTGCTCTGAACCAACTCCCGTGTTAAACTTCAGTTAGTTCCTTTTTATTTTAAAATGATTAATTCAGGATTAAAACAGTAAACGATAGATTCATCCACCTCTTTGATTTATAAATAAATCACTTTCCTTCCTTTGTTTAATAAATTCATTCCCCCTTTTAGTAGACGTGGTTTTGCTCATCCTTCCTTAGTTGATTAATATTGTAGTATGGTTGCCTTTTATTTTAACAAATAAAACATTGGTTTTTGGTTATAATATCTCCTACTTCCTTTCAGATTTTATGTTACCCCTTCTTCACACACACCAACACATGCTTTCTTATCTGGACCAAAAAAATCCAACAACACACCCTGTACATATGACGCTTCAAGATACTCAGCATTTAAAGCCTCACTTTTGGTGTCAGACCCAGATTTAAACAGAAATATTTCATGGACAAAGTCTCCATCCGAGAACCAGAACAGGATTGATTGAGACTGGTTTCTGCACTGGTTTAAAGGATCTGTTAGTGGTTTTCTGGGAGCTTGGTAATGTACACACTTTGGGTTTAAACATAACTAACTCAACTTTAAACAAACAAAAAATCTATATTTGCACAACAATTTAATTCAATTCAAGTTTATTTAAATAGCGCCAACTCACGACAAGAGTCGTCTCAAGACACTTCACATAGTAAACATTCCAATTCAGGTCAGTTTATTGAGCCAATCAGAAAAAAAGTTTCCTATATAAGGAACCCAGCAGGTTGCATCAAGTCACTGACTAGTGTCAGTGACTTCTTTGAAGTGCAGCATGTCTAGTGTGCAAGGGCCTTGCCCAACAGGAAATCTAAACAAATATTTCAACCCTACCAGTGCCCCTGCATCTTTGTTAAACATTAAAAATAAAGAATAATCCTCCTTTCTCAGTTGCAGGATATCAGAAGTATTAATATTCAGTCTGGAGTGTGTGAGCAAGACAGCTTCTGACAGCCGGCCTGGCCTCCGTGTGGCTGATCTGGATATTAAATGCAGATCTCAGAGTCCTGATGTCTGCAGATTTAGTGTTTCCTGCATAAATTCATTTTAGATAAAAACACCCAAAGGCCTCCAATCAAGACTTTTGAAGCAGACTCTGACATACTTTTCAAACAACAAACATTTCCTCTGTCACTCCTGCCCAAACCTATTGATGCAGAGCAAGCAAAAAGCTGCTCAAACACCCCGGTCCTCAAACCTCGACTCTCACCATGGCTTAAACAGAATACTCGTTCTTCAAAAACATCTGATTTAGTTAGAATTACAGACTTTTGGATGAAACTGGATGTCATTTTTAAAGACATTCTAATTCTCAAATCCTTCTTTCTTATTCTGTTTGTTTTTCTGTTGTTTGATGGTGAGAAACAATGTTTGTTGTCTAGACAGACTCTTGTGATTGCCATCTGCCTTTAAAAAAGCTGCTGTAGAGGCACCTGCTGCGGTCTGTGCAGGAGTTGAATTCAAGTTGCTGGTTTTATACAAGATGGTGATTGAGCATGTCCTCTCTGTGTCCTCAGGGAATTTCTGAAAAGTTTTGGAAATGAAACCATTCTTCTGCATACTGGGACAACACAGATGTAAATGTGGACTCTGACACCCTAAGCAAACACACTAAGAGTTAAATAAAGCAGACAGGTGAAGGTGATGGACACCATTTACAATAGCCAAAAAAAAGCTCTGTTAGAGACAGTTGTTCAAGATGGAAAACATGAAGCAGAGTGGTTTAAAGGAAAGGACAAAAACTAACTGAAAGCTTCAAGGAGACATGCAAAACTCACCTTTTTGGATCCTTTAGTTCTGGCATGTGGGTCTGCCTCTATAAACACTCAAAAAAAGAAATCCGTTTTCTGACCGTGTTTTTTTATTTTTTAATTTCCAGATATTGTATTCCTAGTAGTAAACTTTCAAGAAGTTTCTTATTGTGATGTGATGATATGGAAGATTGCACAGAAGCTCCAAGAGGAGCAGTGGCTTTACTCCGAGACTCTCCCGGATATTGGAGCTTCTCAGCTTATAGCAGCGTGAGTGGGGGAGGGGTGGGTGTGGCCGGAAACATGTTGTTTTCTTAAAGCGACAAATCTCTGACACAGTTAATTCTGGAACGTTCAAGAATGAAAATGCTTGTTGTGAGAGGGATTTTATGCAAATTACCCCATAAACATGTTTTTACAGTCCACAGAATTATAACTTTTTATAAATAAATCATAATATGTCTCCTTTTAGATTGTGCTGACTCATAGGGTTAATAACAAGCTCAAAGATATTTATATGTAGACATAACAAACTAGTGTCAGGTGAGAAGGCCAAGGGGAGTACATGGCAAGACAAATAACACGGAAGGCAATACATAATTTTAAAGAGGAACTTAAGAAGCACGATTGGAGGGGCGTCTGTGTCGACAATGTAAATGCAGCCTATGAAGTTTTTTTGCCGACTTTGTTAAAGATGTTTGAGAAGCATTGTCCATTAACAATGAAAACTGTGAAACAAAATCAGAGGGAAAAACCATGGGTAACAAAAGGAATACTCCAAGCATGTATGAAGAAAAATATGTTACATAGAAAATTTCTTAAAAAAAACTCTAGAGAGCGAGTTAAACTATAAAAAATACAAAAATAAATTAATTACAATATTGAGAAACAGTAAAAAAGCTCATTACAGTAAGATTTTGGAGGAAAATAAAAGTAATGTAAAGGAAACTTGGAAAATACTGAACACTATTATTACACATAGAAGCAGTGACAAGAATTATCCGACAAAATTTTTGGACAACAACAACACAGTGAACGGTGATGCAAATATAATAGCAAATGAATTTAATAAATTTTTTGTGAATGTGCGTCCTGAATTAGCAAGGGATATTGTTGTCTCCGAGCGAAATGGGAACATAGAGAGTAAGTACATAAATATTGAGGAGACCATATTTATAAAAGAAACAGATGAAAGAGAAATTATTGATATTGTTAACAAATTTAAAAGTAAGAAATCCACTGATTGTGATGGACTCCAAATGTTTCTAATTAAAGACACAATAGATTGTATATCAAAATCTACTGCTCACATTTGTAATCTATCACTACAAACCGGTGTATTTCCCAACAAGATGAAAATAGCAAAAGTTATACCTATATTTAAATCTGGCAATAAACAGCTACTTTCAAATTATAGGCTGGTGTCATTACTACCACAATTTTCCAAAATATTAGAAAAATGATTCCTTATAAGGCTGGAAAACTTTTTTACAAAACACAACATATTGGGTGAACAACAATATGGATTTCGGAGAAAAAGGACAGCAACACTTTCACTCATCGGCTTTACAGAGAAGATAGTAACAGCAATAGAAAAAAAGAATATTCGATGGGAGTTTTTCTTGACTTAAAAAAGCGTTTGATACCGTGGATCATAACTTGTTACTGAAGAAACTAAATAGTTATGGAATTAGAGGCGGTGCATATCTGTGGATAAAGAGTTATGTGGAAAATAGTGAACAGTATGTGCAAATGCAGGAAGTTAAATCCCACTCACAGAGAATCAAGTGCGGAGTTCCCCAGGGGTCAGTGTAGGGGCCCTTTTTGTTTATCTTGTATATAAATAATTTAAGGGAGGCACGCACAGAGCTTAAACACATTTTGTTTGCAGACGATGCTACCTTAGTTTGTTGTGAGGAGAATTTGAATCGGATTCTGGACACTGTACATGAGGAGCTCTCAATCTTGAAGACCTGGTTTGTTGATAAACTCAAATTAAATTTGCCAAAAACAAAGTTTATTATTTTTGGAAGTAAACACAATGATCTAAATGCTAAACTCAGGATAAATAATATTGAAATTGAAAGGGTAACAACAATCAAGTTTTTTGGAGTGATAAATTAAATTGGAAACCACATATAACTTACATTAAGACAAAAATATCGAAAGCAATAGTGATACTGTATTGAGTTAAAAAGGTTATCAACACGTCTTCTCTGCTAACCCTATATTCTTCTTTTATTGTCCCTTACTTTATATATGACGTAGAAGTATGGGGCAATACATACAAAACCAATTTAGAACCTCTGTGTACTGTACAAAAGAAAAGCAATATGAATAGTGACTAATGCAGAATATAGACAACATACTATTCACTGTTTATTAAATTAAAAATTCTCAAGCTTAAAGATCTTGTTAATTATAGAATAGCACAACTTATGATTAAAATACTTCACCAGGAAGCCCCTTACAGTGTCCAGAAGTTGTTTCAACTAAGGGATGGAAATTATACTTTACGTGGAACATTTATTTATAAGACACCTTTGATTAGAACCAACAGGAAATATCATTGTATTACATCCAGAGGAGTACAAACATGGAATTATTTGAGTGAAGCAATCAAGAAATGTAAAACAATTAGTAAATTTAAAACTCTCTTGAAGATGGAAATGTTAAATACATATGGTATGAACACATAGTGGCAATATCTTGCTGACATCACACGAGTGGTAGAATTTTAATAGAATATTAATTGACTCCAATTTTTTTTCTGTGGCATGTATGGTTTGATTTGACTAGTTGTTTTCTTTTTTTCTGATGATTTTCTGATAAATGTCAGGTTTACGAGAATGCATTATTTTAATCTAATCATCATGGGATCCTTAAATAAGCTGTTTCAGCTTCTTGGAGTCCCTTTCACAGATCTAATTTATGTAGCAGAATGATATTGTGTATATTGTGTACAGGAATGTTATGAAAATGGTCTGTGAATGAAGAAAAAAAAAACAAAAAAACAAAAGGAAAACACTTTTAAAAATGCTATAGCCAAGAATTTTTAATTTATGTGAAGTGAACTGGGACCATTCCAGTTTTAAAGAAGCGGTATGTAAAACTTTTACAGGGAAATGATCACAAAGTATTCTAATGTCACAGTCATGTCGGAGAGATACGTACACTGAAATAGATTTCATTTTCTACCAGCTGGGGGGTTGTCAGTTTTTCTCTTTAAAATAAATAAATAAATAAATAAACAGATGGGATGTCAGCCCATCAGGTTGTAGAGTCTGCGTCGAGCTAACGCTGCAACTCCAGCATTTGTAATCCAACACTGGAAGGCAAAAAGCTCCAGGGTTGATTAAAGAACCAAAGCTAATCAATAGGTGTGACCCAGAAGTTATTTCTTGTACCCCTGAGAAGCAACAGCCTTTTGTTTGCTCTAATATCAGGTGAAGCAGCTCTGCAGCTGAAACTCTTCCAGTGTGGATCGATGCATCACGAAGCACACAAGTAAACCGTTCTGCTGCCGTAACCCTAACCCTAACCACTGATGCCTCCGGTTTGAATTCATGGTGAGGATTCCCCCGGAGAAAAGACCAAGTTGCTGAGGAGATGAAAGTCTCATTAAACACAGCATTCCTAAATTTTGCACTATCAAAAGTCAACAGAATTTGCCATTTAAGACAACACAAACAGGTCGATGCCCATTAAGCATTTAAATTTATTCTGTGAAGAAACATCTGAAAAAATGACAGCAATTTTTTCTCTGCCTTTTCTCCTCCTCTCATCCATATTCAAGGTTCACTCAATAAAAAGTTGAACTGATGAGAAACTGATTTTATTTTGAATGTGTTTCTGTCAACAAACATCTATTGAATAACTCAATGACTTATTTTACACAGCAGCTATTCAGGCGGAGTGATGAAAACATTTATTGATCAAAAGCAAGCTATTGAAATATTCAGTGGTGCAAAAGATAACAGACCCAGTAGCCAGGTTGCTGTGTTTAGCCATTAGGAAGTAGTTTGGTTGTGCAGTGGTCTTTACCATATAAAACTTTTTTAGCTGATAACTGTATAAATGAGTGTCTTATAGGGCTGTAGACATGAGTAGTCATCATTTAGGCATTTTAGTGCTTCACATTTAAATTATAAATATTCTTTCAAAACCATTAGTGTAGCACCCTCTTCAGGTTAAAGAGCAGGCTCAACTGTAGTTTTACTTATTCTTTTTGAAAATGGTCAGTCACTCTGAGTTTAACATTCAGGCTGAACATGAAAAGTTTTCTACCCCCATTTCCCGTTTTAGCTTCTGAAGAAGAAAGAAGATTCTTGGCTGTCAGAAGAAAGTCTGATCACCTGTTCTGGCTGCTCTTCACTGGCTACCAGTGGATTTTATAGTTTGTGTTAAACTCCTTTTAATGGTTTTTAAGGCTTTGAATGGACTGGCTCCAGCCTATTTGATGGAGTTGGTGCAGCCATAAGTGTCATGATGGGAGGCAGTTTCTTGACCCATGACATGCAGAAACACACACGGAGAACAGGTAAGTGTAAAAAAAGGATCTATTATAAATGAGGATCTAAAGGAGTAGCAACGGGAACTGAAGATGCTGCGTACTGGTAGCAGGATTCTAAGGCGGGGTTTGTTTCTGGTAGAGGTAGGCAGCAAGGAGGGGGTTTGGTCAGGTCCGGGAGATCTGAAGGGGTCCAGAGAGTGAAGTCCAGTTTTTCCAAAAAGGTGAGGCGGGTGTGGATGTTGGTGAAGGCAGGTGAGTGGCTGAGAGCGGGCGGCCAGGGGCTGGATGGGGGGAGCACTACCCTGGAAGAAATTGTAAACAAAGAGTGTGAATGATAACAGACCGGAAGCCAGTGCAGGGAGGTCAGAACCGGACTGATGTGGTCCCGTTTCCTGGTCCCATTCAGAAACCTGGCTGCGCTGTTCTGCACACCCTGTAGGCAACGCAGTGATGACTGACACAACCCTGCCTATAGAGAGATGCAGTAATCAAGCCTAGAAATTACAAAAGCATGGAGTAGAAGAAGAAGAAAATATAATTTCTATAGGGCCTCTCAAGATAAAAATCACGAGGCGCTTCAAGTACGTGCTGGAGGCGAGGCGCTGGAGTACTCGCTCCAGGTGGGCTCTCAACAGCATAGGCTTGATTTTTGCAAGGCATCTCAGATGAAAGAAATTGGACCGGATCACAGAGTTGATGTGAGCATCACATCATCTTTCAATTTTCACCCCCAAACTGGTGACAACTGGTTTTGAATAGGGAGAGAGAGGGCCAAGATCAACATAATGACCCCCAGCCCTGCTGTTGCGTTGAAAAACAATGAGCTCTGTCTTTCCCTCATTCAGATGCAGATAGTTGGCCATTAGCCAAGACTTCACCTCGTTAAGACAAGACACAAAAGACTGGATAGAGAGACCTTTCTCTTGACACAATGGAGAGTAAATCTGGCAATCGTCAGCATAGAGATGGAACGCTAGGCCGGGGCAGCAGTAGCTCAACAGGTTGAGCGGGGTTGTCCAGTAATCGGAAGGTTGCAGGTTCGATCCCGGCTCCGGACAGAGAATTCTGCTGTTGTGCCCTTGGGCAAAACACTTAACCCACCTTGCCTGCTGGTGGTGGTCGGAGGGACCGGTGGCGCCTGTGCTCAGCAGCCTCGCCTCTGTCAGTGCACCCCAGGGCAGCTGTGGCTACATTGTAGCTCATCATCATCAGTGTGTGAATGTGTGTGTGAATGGATGAATGATACACTGTAGTGTAAAGCGCTTTGGAGTCCTTACTCTGAGAGGCACTATACAAGTGCGGGTCATTTATCATTTATCATTTACGAAAGACTGACCCCAGAGGACACAGATAAATTGTAAACAAAAGAGGACCAAGGATCGATCCCTGTGGGACCCCCCAGCGGAGCCCCTCCCAAGAAGATAAAACATCACTTGGTTTAACACAGAATGTCCTGTTGTGGAGATACGAACTAAACCAATCCAGAACGGACCCTTTGATCCCAACCCATCATTCCAAGCGATCGAGTAGAATCGCGTGGCCAACCGTGTCAAAGGCTGCCGTCAAATCTAACAACAGAAGCACCACAGATGTACCCTGATCTAGTGATAGATAGATATAATTTAAGACCCTCAGTAGAGCTGACTCTGTGCTATGGCCAGACCTGAGCCTTGATTGGAAAATATCAAACAGATCAGAGTCAGGTAATTGTGAGACCAGCTGCTGATAAACGACTTTCTCAAGCAGTTTTGATGTAAAAGGCAGGGTAGAGATAGGCCTGAAATTCAAGCACGGTTCAAAGGAAGAAAATGACATGGTGGGTGTAAGCTGTTTACAAGGAAAGCTGGATTTAAAAACAACAACCAGCCCACCACCTCTGCCCTGCAATCTAGGGATATTAAAACAGGAGCAGCCAGGTGGTACCAGCTCCAGCAGGGCACTTGAGTCACCAAATGAGATCCAGGACTCACAGATGCACAGAAAACTCAAAGTCATGTTGAAAAAAAAATCCAGAAGAATAAAAGTTTTGTTCTGCACAGACCTGGCATTGACCAGACCAAACCGGGTCTGCGGTGGGGCCGCAGCACCGGGATCGCACACAGGCACCATCTCCTCCGGCTCAGAGGAGCGCAGATTCTCCCAGCAAACCCCACTCTGGCGAGGTCCTCGAGCCGAATGGCCGTGGCATGGTGCCAGCTCACCCTGAGAGCCGGCCAAGATCACAAGGCAGGGCGCAGAGTAATCCATCAGACGTCTCAGAGCCACCGGGTCACAAGCTGGGCCGAATCAGACCAGCCGCTTCTTCAGGGATCCAGGAAGTCCAGCCTGATGTCTCACGCACAGGCTACCTTGCTCTCCCCGTCTGCTACGATGCTTCCTTCTCGAGTTGCGGCAGACAGAAGGCCGACACATCACAGTCGGGGGGGGGGGGGGGGGGGGGGAGCATACGGACAGTCCAAACAACAATGCCATCCGTGAGGTTCCCAGCGTGCAGCACCCGCTACATCAACAGGAGGACGAAGCCTCAGCAGCGCAGCTCGATCATAAGTCACCAGAGAAGCCACACCATTAAAAAAGCATCAGAAAGGACCTGCAGGAAGAAAAAAGCAAAAAATAGAAATGAAAAGGGTCACACAACAATACAACAAGAGCAAAATATCACTGCGTCAACCTGATAAGGAAATCTAAAATCTACATTGTTTTGCTGAACAATCACACGATAATTAATCACAGTGCGTTTAGTGCCAACCACAGCCTTAAGACATGTGTTGAAAATGTCCAAGTCCTTACTTATGAGAGCACCATGTGAACACCTGTATGTGTGTGCACGCTTGTATATGTAAGGTTTCTCTATAGGAGACAGACATACCCTATGTGAACCACAACCCACAACCCACAATGAATTACGTTATCTGAAAAAAGGCATACTTTTAATTACCTCTTAGATGCACAATCCTGGAAAAGCCTTTTCCAACCATCATCTGCTTACCTGTTCCAAATGGCTTTAGTGGGTTTTTAGTAGTTTTTATGGATCACAAACGTATCTGTAATATGATGTTTAAACAGTATTGTATTTATTGTAGCTTTGTCACATCCTCTCCATCTTCATCATCCAATCAGACCTTCACCCACAAATCCTCTTTCTAGAATTTAATTTCCCATCATCCGACTGTCACCAGAATTCCTCCTGGGTCATCACCATCATTGATAAAGGGTGGAAGTACAAACCACAAACTCACTCACGTATTCAAGAATCTATGTCAGAGACTCGTTCTACCCAGCTCATTCTTCGAGCTTCTGAGCACTTCATTCAAGCCCCCTATCTTCAGGCCTTTCGCCTTTATCTGTCATGGTTTGTGGTGAGCTGCCTGCCGGTAATCCTGTTTGTCCTCTGAGTCTTGTCTGCTGGTGGGCGTGTCTGAGAGCAACCAGCTGCAGCTGATCCTGTCATCAAGGCCCAGGGGATTTAAGGAGCAGTGTGACACAACACCATGCCAGATGATTACTCTGTTTGGGTAGCTCTAGCCACTTGGGGGGGCTGGTGCCTATCTCCAGCAGTCAACGGGTAATCAGGCGGGGTACACCCTGGACAGGTTGCCAGTCCATCGCAGGGACTTGACACCATTCTAACTATCTCTGTTCGCTTCTCAAAGGCCATCGACCTGGTGACCCTGCCCGGTCTCCCCACTGCAAGGAGGACCGCCAAACTCCTCCTCAAACATGTTGTCTGGCTCCATACGTATGTTCCCCAAAGACGTTGTTTCTGACAGAGGTCTGCAGTTCACAGCCCGGTTCTGGAAGGCCTTCTGTCGCCTGGTGGACGCCTTCAGGAGTCTTTCATCTGGCTACCACCCTCAGACAAATGGCGAAGCTGAACATGCCAACCAGTAGCTGGGGCAGTTACTCCGTTGTTTTGTTTCAAGTCAATCATTTCTGTGGCCTTGCTACCTCCTCTGGGCAGAACTATCTTCTGCAACTGGTCTGTCCCCTTTTGAAACCTGCTATGGCTAGCAACTGCCCATTTTCACCCATCAGTCTGAGGACCTAAGGGTCCCCGCGGCTCAAATTCTCATCCACCGTGGTCACAATGCCTGGATCATGGCCCTGGTGCCACCCAGCATGGCCGCCGTCATCGCCCAGCCTGATCTGTGAGCTTGGGGACAGGAACTGGCTCTTGCCCATCCACCTTTGTCTACGGGGAGACTCCCAGAAGCTTGCGCCCACATTGGAAATGATTTGAATATGTAGATAATTATTGCTCCTAAATTCTAGAAATATTTCATTTTAAAGTCTATTTAACTGGTTTTACTGCTAATCTAGGGTTTATATACTGTGGTACTGTGATGTTTCTTTTGAGCTGATGAACTCAGCCTGGACTGTCCTCTTGATTTAATAAACTTAACATGATTGGCTTCTACTGCTGCAGCATCGCCTGAGTAAACACCTCCAGTCTGCTGCGTCAGAAACAGCCTTATGAAGTTACTCAAGTGTAGAAATGAGTCACTCATGTAGGCTGACATGTTTCCACACAATTTAATGAAAAGCCCTCAATGCTCTGCAGATTTGACTTTGATGAGGCTTCTTTAACCATTAATAACACAACCCTCACTGCTGCAGATGGTGATATTTCTGATCCAGAAGCAGAGCAGCACCTACCACAGCAGGCTGTTTCACTGATTAGAAGTAATTCAGAAGATAAGACGCCGATCCAGGGGCCAAGAGCGCATGAAGCTGTAATTAGATCAACTGAGCTGGAGATGTGTAGAATCTTCTGGTCTCAGTTGAAAATTGGAAGAAAGAAAAACCAAAAATCTCATATATTTGACAATCTTCATTCTTGAGTTCTTTTTCTTCTTGTCTTTTACAACTAAACACAAATCATACTAACACCAACCTTTGTCTAAAAGGATTGAGTGCAACAAACACTGAGCCTGGAAAGCCTGATTAGACCCTTTTAACGTCAGGTTCAAAGGGCGTGTCATGGTGAACACAGCCAAGGTTAGCTCCAAAATCCCTCACTAATGGTTATAGTTACACTTGTTTGTTCTTGCTTTTTATTACAGAAAAAGTGAGAACATGTGCAGTTTTATGCAGCTAATTAAACTGACCTTACATGCATGTTTTTAATCTAAATGATTTTAACTCTTGATGACTTTAAGCCCTTTGACAAGTCAGATGGTTGTTTTGACTTAAGTTAGTTTGTGGCAGGAGAACAACTATAGATCATTTCAGAAGCTTCATCAACATCTGTTCAGTGGTTCAACAGATAAAGTAATGAGCACACACACACACACACACACACACACACTGCATGGGCAGAGTCCCTTCTGAGCAGAAACAGAAAGGAAAGGAGGGACAGAGCAAATGGATTAAAAGATAAAAAGGTACAGAGTGTAGTTTTTAACGAGCGTTCTTGCTAATAATGCAGAAATGAAACCTTTCCAGGAAATTCTCCTTCAGCAGAGAAAATATCTAACATAGGAACATTTGCAGAAAATAACAACCTGTGTTCATGACTGAAGAGGTAATGCAGTTCTATGAACTTCATAAACCCAGAATAATAAATGCTGTAGAGAATGATGCCTGCTTTGTTGAGTCAGTTGATGTAGTTGTGCTGATGATTTGTTATTAGATCATGATTTTATTCTCCTGAGCCTTGAATTTCTAGTGTGTGTGTGTGTGTATATGTGTGTGTGCGTATGTGTGTGTGCATGCGCACGCGTGTGCGTTCGTGCATGTGCGTGTGTGTGTGTGTGCATGAGTGTGAGTGTGTGTAAGTGTGTGTGTGTGTGTGTGTGTGTGCGTGTGTGTGTCTGTGTGTGTGTATGTGCTCGTGTGCATGTGCGTGTGTGTGTGTGTGCATGTGCGCATGTGTGTGTGTGTGGATGTGCGCGTGTGCGTGTGTGGGTGTGTGCATGTGCACGTGTGCGCGTGTGTGTGTGTGCGTGTGTGTGTGTGCGTGCGTGTGTGTGCGAATGTGTGTGTCCTAGCTATTTTAGATCAGTAGTACTTCATAAACATGAAAACTGAAGGCGTTTAGAAATAAACAAACTCAATGTTGACAAATCTTCTGAGACTAAAAATGAAAAATGATGACTCAAAATCAAGCATCTCTAAACAATAATAACAGATTTAGCTGGAAGACAATAAACCAGTCTTCTGCCTTCAGCAGACACAGAGAGGACGCGGGGTCTCAGATCAGGCTTCAGAAATGTACTAAAGTCTGCGTATAGCAGAGTTTTATCACTACTCAACTCCACTCTAACTTTATTTGTACAGAACGTTACCGACACAAACATGCCACCAAGGTGCTTCACAGGCACAAGTAACAACATAAAATCTAAAAGAAATCCACAAAACAACACAAGCAAACAACAGATGGGCCTTCTGCTTCAGTTTATAAACCACCACAGAAGAAGACTGCCGAGTACGTAATGACAGTTCTGTCACCCATCGTCTTCAGCTGTGACCTGGGGCCTGAGAGCAGTGACAGGTCTTCAGAAAGGAGCCCCTGAGATGGTACATACACCTGCAGCACAGCTAGGTATGCTTGAGTCAAACCAATCAATCATTTAAAAACTTTTAATTTTAATTTGAAAACGTTTTTAAAACGTGTCTCAACAAGACAGCTAGCCAATGTAGAGCTGCTAGTATCGGTGCAGCCTGATGAAACTTTGCCTGCCATCTACCTGCAGCATTCTGGACTCCGACTCACTACGAATAGGACAGAGTTCCCGAGTGTGGCCGTGTCTGCAGCTCACCGTTCCCCCAGCAGATGGGTCAAACGTGGAGAACACATTTCACACACTAGTAGTGTGTGACTACTAGTGGAACTTTAACTTTTTAACTTTAAAATCAACCATAGAGGCATCAGAGAAACTTTGGAGACCAGAGACCACTGAAAGCAGAGACATGCTCTTTTATTCACTTTATTTACTTTTGTCTGTGGGAGGAGATTATGAACACATGGATGGATCTTGACTCTGGTTTGATGCAGCTACATAAAACAACTGATGTTTGGTAAATAAGCTGCTGGGCGAGTCTCAGAAATCTCCAGATGTCATCTTGTTGTGATTGCTGTCTCAGACAAAGTGGTGACAACCCAGCGGAGAGCAAAGCCACTTCAGGGCGGAATCACACAGTTTTACGTCTGATGTTCAAAACTTGAAGCACAAACAAAAACAGACAATTTTTCAGCAAATCCAAACATGGAGCAACAACAGGAGCAGTGTTCCAGAAAAGTGTCAGGCAGCAAAAAGACTTCTCAAAGGCTTCTGGGAGCTCTCACAGAAGCCTGAAGGAGATGAATCACTTCTGCAGCTGAAGCCGGAGCGGTTTCCACTTCTGCGATGGGAGCTTCAATGCTGCACCTGAAATCTCAGCTGCTCCTCTCTTTTTCTTCGACTGAAATCGGATGTCTGGTTTACACAGGAGCTGTGTCACACGCCACCACCTATTTACATCTGACGTGACTTTTCCCCCTGAAATGGTTTCATGGCGTGTGTTTTATTTCCAGATGCTTCAGTGTCAAAACTCACGTGGGACAAAGTTTACCTTAAATTACAATTTAATCTGTAATTTATTTTTCGATGTGTTGATAATCAGCCATTTTTTGTGAAATTTGAAAAACAGTTTATATTTTTTTGAGTGAAGTAATTTAAATGGGCAGGGGGCTACATGATTCACTAGGATAAATACAATTAAGTTTATCTCTCGCCAAACAGAATATTTACTAAGAAATCGCAATGTAACCATAGAAACAGTACTTGGTGTGTGTGTGTGTGTGTGTGTGTGTGTGTGTGTGTGTGTGTGTGTGTGTGTGTGTGTGTGTGTGTGTGTGTGTGTGTGTGTGTGTGTGTGTGTGTGTGTGTGTGTGTGCACAGTCTTCTCGATCCCCAGTGAGTCGTGGTGGATGGCTGCTTATACTGAGCCAGGATCCTCTGGAGGTTTCTTCCTGTTAAAAGGGAGTTTTCCTCTTCACCGTGGCTAAATGCTTGCTTAGTATGAGGATTGCTGTAAAGTCACTGACACTAGTCAGTGACTTGATGCAATTTGCTGGGTTCCTTATATAGGAAACTTTTTCTGATTGGCTTAATGAACTGACCTGAATTGGAATGTTTATTATGTGAAGTGCCTTGAGACGACTCATGTCGTGATTTGGCGCTATATAAATAAACTTGAATTGAATTGAATGATACTGTTGGTTAGTGCTGCTGTCCTGGGATGGACTGTGGACTTGTCCTGTGTCTCCAGTCCCACTCCAGCCCTCTTCTGTCTTGATTTTTCCTAAGAAAGTTCATGTCTGTTTCTGACAACATTCAGTTTTTAATCCCACTTCAAATGTTAATCCCCCTTGAATAAGGATTAAAATAAACCCTGAGAGAGGCCAACATAAAAATTACAGTTTGGAGAGAAGAGGAATATCACTTCCCCTGTCATATTTCACTCAGCTCCTTATTTATTTAACCTATTTACGGTCTTTCCTCAGTTAGGTACAGACTAAGTCATTTTCACAGCAAACGACAGGAGGGAAAGTATACACATACTGTCAAGTCTTGCCTCAAATTGTGTAGAATCCCCGCTTGTAAGGGATGGCAGAGTCTTTGCAGTGTAATATGACTGGGTTTTACTCAAGGACCACACAATTTTTCCTTGTCGTCTTCATTTTATTTCGTAGTTTTTTAGAAGGTTTAGGATTGTGGTGCATCATCTTTTATAGTCCTGATCCTACCACCGCCAAACATAGTTCCACCACAGTTGTTTCTAACTAATTTACATTTAAGCAAACAAACGTTACTTCCCCATTTACCTTCTTTTATTAGACCTCAAAAGACTTTTTTTTTTTTTTACAAAACACCTCCCACTCGACATTCCCACGTGACATCATTGGGAAGGTCGCAAATTCCATAGTCAATATTCACATAGACCTTTTCCCACATTCATCAAGTTTGTCCTTGATCTTCTTTGGATAGTAGAACAATAAGTCTTCTGACGTCCCTTCAGAGAATAGTAAAATTTGGTACCTCCTCCATTTCTGAATGTCTTGGACATTGTTTTGGTTCTCTTGATCCTTTCGCCATTGAAACACTGCAACTGGGGACCAGTTTAATTTCCACATCCCTCACACTTCCTTTGCGATCAGGGTTCGTAGCCACAACTTTTCCCAGAATGAATTGGCCTCTGATAGCATTCTGATCACACACCCAGACGATGTCGCCGACAGAGACACTTCTTTTTTCTGTGTGCCACTTTTGTCTTACAAACAAATTTGGACCAGCAAGTTGCCTCCAGTTCTTCCAGAACTTTGTTACTTCAGTTTCCATCTCTCTTAACCTCTTGTAAGGGTAGCTGGAAAAATCAAAGTTCTTTAAATCCCCACCCTGGGATGCACGTCCAAGCAGAAGGCTATGCTTTGCTCTCTTGCAGCTATCGGTCGCTCGTTTAAAAGGTTGGCAGCCATGTAGAGGGTAGTGTGAAACTCACTATAGCTGAGCATGGTCCCTTTGGCAAGATTCCTGAGGGCTCTCTTCATGATTCCAACAGCAGCCTCAGCACTTCCATTTCTGTGCGGCGAGTCAGCTGGGAGCACAGTCCATGTCCATTCTGTTCCATTTCTTGCAGCGCTTTCCTCAAGAGTTATTTTATTCTGGGTGTTAAGGTAATTGTAGAGATCCTTCAAAACAGGTTTAGCCCCAACAAAGTTTGTACCTGGGTCTAACCAGACTTTCTTTGGGTGGCCCCGGATTGCTGTGAACCTTAGGTAGGCCATCAAAAAACTTTCTGTAGATAGTGTGTTAGCAATTTCAGTATGAATGGCTCTACCTGCCATACAACAAAAAACGATTCCCCAAACCTTGAGTGTAACTCTCTTCTTGACTTCATCTCTTACAAGATATGGCCCAAAGAGGTCTGTTGAGACGTACTCAAAGGGGGCTGAAGGCTCAGTCCTATCTGATGGTAGGTCTCCCATTACTTGCTGACACTTTTGAGCTCTTGCTTTTCTGCAGATCAAACAGAAATCAACAACTCTTTTAGCAATTCTTCCTCCCTTTATAACCCAAGCCTTTTGTCTCATCTTTAACAGAGTTCCAGCTATTCCATCATGAGATACTTCATGGGCTTCCCGGACTAACAGAGTTGATACCCAGGAACTGTAGGGGATTAGTGGAACGGCAATGTTGTCTTCTCTGAAAATTTGCGCTCTTCCTCCACAGAGAAGCAGTCCAGACTCTTTATCCCGATAGACAACCAGTCGGTCCAATGTTGTTGTTGGAAAGGAAATTCCCTGACTGGACCGTAAATAGAAGGTCTATCAGGGCACTTTCTCGCTCTCGTACAGAAATGACTCCATTAACATGGATCTCCTCCCACTTTGGTTTCTTTAGAGTTTTGTCATGCCCGAGGAACACCTTAGCAACTCTCCAGGTATATGCAAATGCTTTGACTAATTTGATAAATGAGCTGAACCGATTGAAATCAAAAGATTCTTCAAAGAGATGGGATTTCTCCGTTCCGAGGAGATTTGGTTGTTTGTTGGTTCTCCCTGTTCCAACTTAAGTTCTTTTGCTTGAGCTCTTGTCAACACAGCAACAAAGGCCTTTTTCTGAAGCTTGGTGATGTTCTCTCTAGCAGCATTTCCAAGCTCTTTTGGTGATTTAGTTGGCCAATCTTCTACAGGTGTTTTTAGGAAGGTTGGACCTTGTTGCCATCTAGAATCGTCCTCAAGATTTTGAGGGCTAGCACCTCTGGTGATCACATCAGCAATGTTGTGATGACCTGGAATCGATTTTCAATCTTGGCTCTTTGAATTACTTTGGATTTCGCCCATTCTGTTTGCAAAAATTGTTTGAAAACCATAGCTCTCTCGCTGTATAGCTCCAAGAACTGTTTGGCTATCAATCAGATGATACCATTGATGAATTTTAATTAGACTGTGCAGCTCAAAGTACTTTTTAAGACGGGATGCGAATACTGCACCACAAACCTCCGCCTTGACAGCATCACCTTTTTGGTCCAAAGGGGTCAGCTTGGCTTTTGACTCCACCAGCTTTATGATTGGGCCCCGATCTGACCCCCACCTCAAGTACAGAACAGCTCCATAAGCATGCCCGCTCCCATCTGAGAAGGTTATGGCTGTTGGATCACCGCTGAAATGCAGGGGGGTTAAAGCTCTGTCAAACTGAATCTTGTCGAGCTGAGTATATTCTTCTAACAGCCTGACTGCATCCTCTCTGAGATTATCAGAGAGTGCTGAATCCCAGGTATCTTTAACCTGATTACTGGTGAGTCTTGCCTCCTGGAATGCTCTCCGCACCAGAATCGCTCCTTTCTGCTTTGCGGGTTAGCCCTCACCTCCTTAGAACGGCTACTTATATGAGCTCACCGCAGTCAGCCCCCACCAGCTCAGTGCCCTGATAACCATTCATTTGTTCCTGCTAACCTGGTTTCTCAAGTGTTACAGTTTTGTCACGATTCCAAGCTGTTCTGTCACCCAGGAACCTCGAAGACTCTGGCAGTCGTAAGGTCAGCCTTCTGGTGGCCCACTCTCCATAGAGACACCAGAGAATTTGTCAATGCTTGCCCCACCTGTGCCCGAGTCAAGGTCTCCCGCAGACGTCCGGCAGGACTGCTCCATCTGCTCCCTATTTCCTGACAACCTGGTCTCATCTCTCAGTTGATTTTGTCACAGGTCTACCAGAATCACAAGGTAATACCGTCTTACTCACCATAGTAGATCGATTTTCCAAAATGGTCCATTTGGTTCCACTTGCCAGACTACCCACCGCTTCCAGATTGGCAGAGGTAATGTCACCGGAGGTCTTCCGCCTACAGGGCTTGCCCAGCAATATTGTTTCAGACAGGGAGCCACAGTTTGTCTCCAGGTTCTGGGGGGAGTTCTGTTCTCTATCAGGCATTGATGTCAGCCTGTCCTCAGGATTTCACCCCCAAACGGCTGGTAAGACCAAACGCATGAACCAGGAGGTGGAGACCAAACTACGAATCCCTTGCATGGACAATCCTCACAGATGGTCACAGAACTTACCCTGGGTGGCACTTGCCATCAACGGGCTGCTGTCTAGTGCCACAGGTATGTCCCTTTTCCATGTGGTCTATGGCTTTCAAACTCCTGTTTTCTCGCTTCATCAGAGGGAGGCCCAGTTCCCTGCAGCTCACGTCTCCGCAGGGTGTTGTCTGAGAGTACGGCAATGGGCTAGGGCAGCTCCCTGTAAAACATCAGCCACTTACATCTGTAACGTCAACCGCCGACTCACCCAGGGTCCCAGATATCTGGTGGGACAGACGGTTTGGTTGGCCGCCAAGGACCTGCCCCTCATGGTGTCCAGCAAGAAGTTGGCTCCCAGGTTCCTTGGTCCAGTTCCTATCACCAAGATCATCAATCGGTGGCAGTCCGGCTCCGTCTACCCTGAAGGTACACCCTTCCTTCCACGTCTCTAAACTGAAGCCCATTGTCTCGTCCAGATTGTGCCCGCCTTCCAGACCCCCTCCTCCCACCCGACTCATTGACGGGGTTTCTGCCTTCACTGTACGTCATTTGCTCCATTCCAGGAGGTAGGGTCGGGGGCTCCAGTACCTGGTGGACTGGTGAGGCTATGGCCCGGAGAAGCGGTCCTGGATCCCGTCACCCAGGATCTTTGATAGGGCCATGATCAGGGAGTTTCATCGCCTTCACCCCGATCAGTCCGGAAAGTCGTCTGGAGTCTCCCCTTTGAGGGGGGCCACTAAGGACCCTTGAGACGAATTCCCTGTGTTGTAACTGCCTTTTGTTTATACATGATCAAACTTGCCATTGTGTTTTATGAGACTAATTCATTAACAGTGGGTAAGTTTCAGAATCAGAATCAGAAGTTTTTATTGCCATATGTGTGCCAAGTCACAACATTAGGAAATTGCTGCGGTATTTTGGTGCAGAAGGTAAGATAGAAAAAAAATTAATTAAGAGATAAGCAAATATAAGAACTAATAAAACACTCATGATAAAATTATTAATGTAAAAAGTGGCAAGAATTAGAGAAGCAGCTATCTACTCCATGTAGGTATTTATCTGAGTGTTTGTTGAATGGTTCAAGCACAGCATCGGGTCACGTGACTGAGACCAATCAACTTGAGTGGGCTGCCCTAGGATGTTCATTAAAAAGTCCAACTGCAGAGGGGAAGAAACTGTTTTTGTGGCGAGAGGTTCTGGTCCGAATGGATCTGAGCCTTCTGCCAGATGGGAGCGAGTCGAAGAGACTGTGTCCAGGGTGAGACGAGTCGGCTATTATCCGACCTGCACGCCTCAATGTCCTAGAGGTGTACAGATCTTGAATGGAGGGGAGTTTGCAGCCAATGACCTTCTCTGCAGAGGGCACGACACGCTGCAGCCTCTTCTTGTCCCTGGTGGTAGCTCCAGCGTACCACACGGTGATGGAGGAGGTGAGGATGGACTCAATGATAGCGGTGTAGAACTGCCTCATCGACTGTGGTGATAGGTTGAATTTCTTCAACTGCCTCAGGAAGTACATCCTCTGCTGGGCCTTTTTTCTGATGGTGGTGATGGTGGGCTCCCATTTGAGGTCCTGGGTGATGGTGGTGCCCAGGAAGCGACATGAGTCCACCATCGTGATGGGAGTGTCAGACAGGTTTAAGGGGGCGATGGTGTGTGTGTGTTTCTTAAAGTCCACAACAACCTCCGCTGTCTTCTGGCTGTTTAGCACCAGGTTGTTGTGGCTGCACCAGGAAACCAGACGTTCAGCCTCCATTCTGTAAGCAGACTCATCCCCATTAGAGATGAGTCTAATGATGGTGGTGTCATCAGCAAACTAATTAGTTTGACAGACTCATGCTTGGAGGTGCAGCTGTTGGTGTACAGGGAGAAGAGCAGAGGGGAAAGAACCCAGTCCTGTGGTGAGCCGGTGCTGATGGTCCGTTGGTCCGAGACATTCTTCCCCAGCCTGACTTGTTGTTTCCTGTCTGTCAGGAAGTCAGTGATCCACCTGCAGATGGGGTCAGGCACGTTCATCTGGGACATTTTGTCTTGGAGGAGGTCTGGCAGGATTGTGTTGAATGCAGAGCTGAAGTCCACGAACAATATCCTGGCATAGGTACCTGGGGAGTCCAGATGCTGCAGGATGAATTGTAGAGCCATGTTGATTGCGTCATCTAGAGACCTGTTTGCTCTGTATGCAAACTGCAGGGGGTCCAGGAGGGGGGCTGTGAGGGTCTTGAGGTGGGGGAGAACTAGGTGCTCAAATCACTTCATGACCACAGATGTCAGAGCCACAGGTCTGTAGTCATTTAGTCCAGTGATTCTTGGTTTCTTGGGGACAGGGAGATCTTGAAGCAGGCAGGCACATGAGATGCCTCCAGTGAGGAGTTGAAGATGCTCGTAAACACTGGGGCCAGCTCTTCAGCACAGTGCTTTAGAGTGGCAGGAGCCACACCATCAGGGCCCGGGGCTTTTCGTGTGTTAAGAGACCTGAACTGCTTCTTTACATCTGCTTCATGAATGTGTAGATCATGAGTGGGGAGTGAGGGGGAGGGTGATGAAGGTAAATTCCACAGTGATGGTGATGGCTCGTTAGTGGGGAGTGGCTGACCAATGTCTCTATTGTTGGGGCTGGACGAGGAAGTACGCCATTTATTAAAATATTTTAAGATCAATCATACTTTAAAGTCATCAAAACTGTGGCTGGCATTGTGCCGGCAGTTAGGTTTGTGTCGTAAAGCCGGTAACCCTGGTAAGAACTTAAACAGTAGTGAGACAGTTGTGGCAAGGTGGAGAAACGAGGGAACGGGTGGGATTCGATCCCCAGACTCCCGGGTGAGAGTCACGCACGCTTACCAGTCAGCCAAAGGGACATCCCCTTGGCCAAGAAGCCAGGGCGCATGATCAATCGGGTCACAGTGGCAGGACGCTCACACTGCCACACGGTAAAAATCTTTTATTTGTCAGCCGTGTTGGCTGTCTCACATCAGCTGATGGGGTCCTCCCTCTTCCTCCAAACTGCTGAGCCACACATGTCCTCCTTTGCTGGAAAACTATCTCCTTACCCCCAATGAATCACTTTTAATGTGTGTGCGGTAGGTTGGGGTTGGGGGTCCTGGCTTACCTTGGACATGTAGGGGTCTACATGGAAAAATGTTTGGGAACAGCCGTTCTACAGGATGTAGATTATGAACACCCTCTGGCCTGAGCCGATCTTGGTAGTGTTGGCCAGCCCCCACATGGCCAGGTTTTATTCACATAGCCTCACCAGGACCGCAGATGTCTCCGAGCATGTGGGCTGGGCAAAAGACTTGTGGAGAAGTCCATGATGCACAGGTGGCCATGAGCGGTGTTGCTTTTGTAGACTCTGATACTCTGAGGGTCATGTGGTAAGTAGCAGCTACGCTGGGGGAGACTCAGTGGTGACGTCCGATTTATAGTCATTTTATTAACAAATGTTTACAAGCAAATTAACCTCAAATGACATGACAGACACGTTTATTCACCATTTAAGCTGAAAGACAACATTTGTGTGATTCAGGGCGTGAGGCAACGCGGAACAGAAAATAACTTGTATAGCCCCGTTCTACATTCATTGTGTTTTCATACCGGGGACGTGTAAGCCGGCCGGTAGGGGAGGAGCCTTAGTATGTCTCTGTTTGTGTCATGCAGAATCAACACCAGCACAGTCCACGTCTGACTGAGAGGAGAGCAGCGTAATTACCCTCTTGTCATCATCACATGTTTACACAAACATGGGCTTGTGCTCAGAGGTTCCCGATGAGGCCCCCGAAGGGCACTGGCTGAGTTTGATTGACAGGTGGTATTTGAGAGGGCCAGCCAAGACAGAGGAGCAGCAGTCGAGAAAAGGACAAGAGGCTGTGAATCACAAAAACGCACACTACTACACAGCAAGACACGTGGCTGCATGTGCATACAAGCATCGCCACGGGGATGCTGAATGTATCGTGTGTGTGCTTTTAGAGGCAGCTGTAGAGCGTAAAGTATTTAGAGATAACCACTGAGGCATCCTACATGTGACTACACATGTGCTTGTATTCGGACAACAGTGGCTCAGGGGTTGGGAGTTCACCCAGTAACCAGTGGGTTGCCAGTTCAAACCCAGGCTCTATCTAAGTTATGTGTGTCCTTGTGCAAAACTTTACCCTCCCTGTGAGATGGCGGTGGTTGGAGGGACTGTTGTGTCTGTGTTCAGCAGCCTTGCCTCTGTCAGTGCGCCGCAGGGCAGCTGTAGCACCAGCGTGTGAATGTGTGCATGAATGGATGAATGTAGTATAAAGACTGAGATCCTCATCTGTGCCCCAGACAAGCTGGTTCCCAAAGTCAGAGACTCTCTTGGTCAGCTTGCTTCTTACACCAAACTTTCTGTCAGGAATCTTGGCATGACCTTTGACCCAGCTCTCTCCCTGGATTCTCATGTCAGTTCTCTTGTTCGCTCTTCCTTCTTCCATCTCAGGAACATTGCTAAGCTGAGTCCCATTCTGTCCCACTCTGAACTTGAGACAGTTATCCACACCTTCATCTCCTCACGCTTAGACTACTGTAACTCTCTTTTCACGTGTCTGAGCAGAACCTCCCTGAACCGTCTACAGGTGGTTCAGAATGCCTGTGCTCGGCTTCTGACCAAGTCCTCCAAACACACCCACATCACCCCGCTTCTCCAGCTTCACTGGCTGCCAGTCAGCTTCAGGGTTCATTTCAAGATCCCGGTTCTGGTCTATAGGGCCTTACATGGACAAGCACCATCTTCCATTGGTGATCTTCTCAGTCCCTACACCCCCAGCAGGTCCCAGAGGTCCAGTGACCAAAGCCTACTGGTTGAGCAGCACCAGGCTAAAGACCAAAGGTGACAGATCATCTGCTGCTGTGGCCCCCAGAGTCTGGAACTCTCTCCCCCTGAGCCTGAGATCAGTGGACTCAGTGGTCTCCTTTAAAAAGCAGCTGAAGATTCACTTGTTCAAGCTGGCTTTTGTATGACCTTCTTCACCACTCTCTCTTTATTCTGCTCTCCCCACCTATTCCACCTTCCTCAGGATCCACTGATTTCCCTCTTTCCTGTTCACTCTCTCTTCCTTTACATTTTTTAATCACAATTGCCTATTTTTGCTCATTTTAAATATATTTTTAAACATTTTCTAAATGCTTTTTTATATTTTTATATTTTTTGTTTTTGTGAAGCGCCTCGTGATTTTTATCTTGAGCGGCGCTGTAGAAATGATACTTTCTTCTTCTTCTTCTTCTAAAGCACTTTGAAGTGCTCTGACTCAGTAAGTTGCTAAACTACTGCAGGTCTTGTATCATTTTATTTCGCTGCAAGCGCTCCCTCAGGAGATTTGCACACTACTGCAAACAAACTGAATGCTTTGCAAAAGCCTCAATTAGGAAAAGTTAGCAGACCTTTTAATATGCATCACATTACACATTAGTGCTGAATATTTCAGATCAATAAAGGCATTAGCAATGAAGGTCGATAGAAGGACTTAGTGATGAGTCAGCACATCGAAGGTTTGTTTCCACACACAGACAAAAATCTTTAATTTGGGCTTTTCTTACCATTTAGTGACTGTTTGAGCTAAGGAGCCAATTTCCATCCATCTTCTGAACCCACTTGTCCACGCAGGGTCGCGCGCGGGGGGGGGGGGCTTGTGCCTATCTCCAACGGGCAGTCAGGCGGGGTACACCCTGGACAGAGAGCCAGTCCATCACAGGGCAACACAGAGACACACAGGACAAACAATCATACACACACACCTAGGGACAATTTAGACAGACCAATTAACCTAACAGTCATGTTTTTGGACTATGGGAGGAAGTCGGAGTACCCAGAGAGAAACCACGCATGCACAGGGAGAACATGCAAACTCCTTGCAGAAAGATCCCAGGCTGGGAATCGAACCCAGGACCTTCGCACTGCAAGGCAACAGCTCTAACCACTGTGCCACTGCGCAGCCCAAGGAGCCAATTTATTTTATGAATCCTGAGTGAACTATGATTTGTGGCTGTGCAAATGCTCATTAAGGTTATTAAACACCAACATAAAATCACTAACTGTTGAATTTGCTGCTGCTGTGCTGGCACTGGCATCATGCTTCTTTACCGGTGGAATATGCTGCAATGTGATGGTGCTTCAACAGGTCAATGACCTCATTTCCCATCAGTAATCTACAAAACACATCTGTCTGATGTGGAGTTGGTAAATTCATCCTCAGGGATTCTGGATGATCTGGAACTCTTTAGCCGGAGCAGCTGGTTGTCACGGTGAGGATGAGATGTGGTGAGCAGATAGATACGGAACATGTCTTCTGCTAAACGCAAAGATGTAGCAATGACTGAAGTATTTATTTTGCACAGAAACAGAAGGAAACAAAAGAAAAGGACGCAGAGGGCTCAGAGAGCAAAGAAAGTAGGAAACCGAGGTAAAGGAGCATTCAGAGGAGGAGCTGGAAGTCCACAGGGAGATAATCTGTCTCACACACAGGAAACTGCCTCATGGGCTTAGAAAGTAAAGACAGTGTGTGGCAGCAAAAGTGGGACAGCGGAGTTAAGGCTGATTCATGCTTGTCTGTCTGCATCAGCGCGGAGACACGCAACGCCATTATCCATCCTTGCATAGGGCCCCGGCAGGCACGCAAGTACGTACGGAGTCAAGCCCACTTTTTTTAAACATCCGTCAAACGAGATGGAGAACGCAAGCTTGTGATTGGTCAGGGCACCGCTGTCGTCTACACCGCCGCCATTACCCCCTCAAAAACACAAAGAGAGCAGAGGATAACTAGCGGCAGACACGGAGCAGCTTGAAGAATACCTCGTGAAAAAACTCTAAAAACATGAATGTTTAATTCCCCGTGACTGGAGGAGTGAAAAGATGCGCAGCAAGCATTTTATTTGTGGACGGAAATGACAGGAAACGTGGGTTTACAGGTGGGGAGCGCATGAAGAGGTGGAGGAGGATGAGAGACAAATATGTCCGTGTTATAAAGTCTCTTATATGCAAAAAACACAATATAAACACATTATCTTGGACCGATACATGACAGGATACCACAGAACAGCGCTACGCCCTCTGTTGTCCTGGAGGGGATTTGCTTTGCAACACTCCCCAGGAGACGGAGAAGTATGAGAGCTAAATGCTTCCGTCAATCCGTGCGTGTCTATCCCTGTTGGAGATGACGGAGAAGCATGAACCAGGCTTTAGTCTGAACAGACTGTGGTTGAGATGTGAGCCGAGCCAGGAGCAATGATGCAGATGAACTGGGAGGTTTCTGGGTGGAGGACGGGTTAGAGAGGTGATGACTAGGCTTAGGCAGGTTTGGAATTTTCATAACAATAAGCGTTCACTATGATGAGCTTCCTGGAGTGATAGGGTTGGTATTAAACTTATGAGAAACCACGGAAGAAGTCCTTAGATGATTAGAAGGGTAGATATCCCCCTGGTGATGTCCACCTGCTTTGATCCCACAGTCTGGATGTTTGTGTGTCTCTTATCTGCACATTCACAATCCTTTTGCACACCTCTGGTTTCTGGATTTAACACAGTTTGACAGAAAGCCATAAAACTGAGCAGAACATCCAACAACACTACCATCTTTGTGCTGAGGAGTGTTTCTGTGGAGCATACAGATTACCTTAACTGTTTACTGATCACCTCATGCTATATTTGTCACAAGTAAAATCACAATTCAATTCAATTCAATTCAAGTTTATTTATATAGCGCCAAATCACGACATGAGTCGTCTCAAGGCACTTCACATAATAATCATTCCAATCCAGGTCAGTTCATTAAGCCAATCAGAAAAATGTTTCCTATATAAGGAACCCAGCAAATTGCATCAAGTCACTGACTAGTGTCAGTGATTATACAGCAATCCTCATACTAAGCAAGCATTTAGCGACAGTGGAGAGGAAAACTCCCTTTTAACAGGAAGAAACCTCCTGAGGATCCTGGCTCAGTATAAGCAGCCATCCTCCACGACTCACTGGGGATCGAGAAGACAGAGCAGAAACACACACACACACACACACACACACACACACACACACACACACACACACACACACACACACACACACACACACACACACACACACACACACACAACATATATACCAAGTAGTGTCCATGGTTACATTGTGATTTCTTAGTAAATATTCTATTTGGTGAGAGAAACTTTATTGTATTTATCCAAGTGAATCTATAATTAAACGGGTAAACTAGTAGTAGCACATCCAACGTCAAAGAGAGTAAAATGTTATCAGGAGAGGGAGAATGTTTAAGTGGTTAGCAGCAGTGTGCTAGACGATGGCCTCCTCCATGAGGCCACCACAGCTCAGCAGAACATCATTGTAGCTTCTTCTGGGGAGAAAAACACTTTGAGAAAAGATAAAGTTAACAGCTGAAATTGCAGAAAATAATACAGTTAAAGAACAGATTGTAGAAGAAAGTAGTAGAGTGTGGAAAGTGGTCAGTGTATCCTCCAGCAGTCTAAGCCTATAGCAGCATAACTACAGAGATAACTCTGGATAATCTATCCTATTTAGATGGAGGCATGTTGGAGGCAGGGCAAGGGAGAACTGAAACAGTTACACAGTATTCACAGCTAAAAACCAGGTGACCCCAAAACAAGAAGGAGAACTACACTAAAAACTCATCAGATTGTATGTTGTAGGCATTCAGTTTAAATTAGGGTCAGACAGCTCTGTGGGGCAAATACAGGAACAGACAGATGTTTGTCAGCTGATTATGGATGGCTGAGTCCCACAAACAAACACAAGGAGAACAAAGTGTTCACATTTCCTTACATAAGACAAACACTGAGAGGATTTATGCATCACAGATGTGCAGTGTGTGAGTTAATCAGACTTTGTAATTTGAAAGTGCTTCTGGAAGTCGGACTGCGCCACTTACGCCACTCTTGGTGTCTCTGGTGTGTCAATGCCTCTGGAGGCTCAGAGGAACAGCTCAGATGTTGGTTAACAGGTTGCAAAAATGGTCTGCTCTCAACACTTTGCTCTTACTGCTGCATTTAATATCTGAAGACAGAAAATAGCCAGGGGCTCCTACCAGCAGGACAGGCCCACAATGCCTCCTCCGGGAGCTATCCAGGAGAAAATCTGAATGCCCCGAATACTCATATTGTCTGACATTTATTTAGAAATGTATGGTAAAAGTGACAGGGAGTTGTTTTTATCCCCAGTAAAAATATAGTTATTCCTGCTGGAATAACCACATAAAACAAAACTGATAGCAGTGTCCGCACCTGTTTTATCTTCAGTCTCTGAATTTCCTCAGTTTTTCTTAGTCTCTCTGCAGATTTGGGATTTATCTTGGCACCAGGTATTTTTCTGAGGTGTGTGTTATTTGGGTTCAACATTTCCAGTCGAAGATGAAATAAAGTTCCCAGCATCCAGAAGCTTTGGACCAAGGTTTCAGTAAACATGATTTTGTGAGGAGTGACCTCAGACATAATGAAAACTCATCTCTCCTGCTGCTCTGACAGATCCAGTGTCCTCAGAGCCTGAGAGGAAGCAGAGTGTGTGTTTGTGCCGTTTGCATGAGAGGAAGCAACTGGGAAAAATCCTCAACCCGTCTGACGGTGACTATTGCTTCTAGTGATGCAGCATTTGGCTGCCATGGCAACACCTGTAGCTGCTCTGCTCTCGATGGGCATTGACTGGCTGAGATTAGCGGCTCAAATTCTTCCTGACAAGCAGAAAGCAGCTGTAATTGGCTGCAACACAAAAGCCAAAGTAGGCCTCTGTTTTCAGTCACCAACACAAAGGTCAGCCTGATCCCTGATCGTGGATTTCCCGCTGCATTTCCACCATTGTGAGGCTCAACTTGTCCTGTAGACTGAGCCTGAGATCACATTAGAACATTAGGACCAATCTTTGGGAGAATCCCACAGCTTTTGAGCTCGGAAATCAATCAGGAAGCTGTTGACTCCCAACACTGTCTGGTACTTCTGATATCAAGCAATCCGACAGGCAACAGTGTCTTTACAAGGTTTTAACTCTGACTGGAAACTTATAAGAGCAGAAATCTGGAGTTTGGTGCATGTCTCCACCAGAACCTGTCGTAAACATCTGCAGGATTTTTCTTTTACATTCAGGAATATCTCATGTTTGAGTAGGAGACCAAAAGGCCACTATGACGTTACAGTTGAACAGAAGATGATCCTAACACACACAGACACGCTAGGCTTCATTTAGTTTATCGATACACACCGATTTACTGTAAAGCGCACAAGTTTGATGTGTCCATCTGAGACAGTTTAATAATAAAGCTGCACATTGGAGATACAGCAGGATACAGGACCATCAGAGTGTATTAAATCTTTATTTAGCTGGCTCATTTGATTAAAAATCAGTTTTTAAACAGCTGTAGGTATCTAAGGTGTGTGTCAGGCTTGTGCTCCTCACCTGTAATTATCCCACCTGGTTCACACTCAGCCTCCACCATGTTTATCTAGTCCCTGGTTTACCATAAATGAATCATTCCTTTCTAAATCTACATCTAATTAACCAGATATAGTGAACATGTGAGGTTTACAGATCCTTAGCCAAGAACAATACAGATTATTAAGACTCTACAGGTTTAGTTCAAAAATAGTCATTTTCACCAAATAACAGATTAACCTGTGATACAATATAAAATAGTAACATCAGACAGTGTGTTCCTCTTTACAGAGAAGGGGTGAGACTGAGTCATCCTTGATATTTGTTGTCATGGTTTCAGGGTGAGGCTGCGCAGTGGTTAGAGCTTCCATGCTGTAGTTCTTTTTTAAAACACAGAGCAGTTTTGTTTACCTGTTTTCCCGCTACGTTTCGTTTGTGGCTGCAAACTTCCTCAGGCTGTTGCTGTCAATATCAATGTTACATACTGTATATATGACAACTCCACACAAACCACATTGGGACCCATTGTTTCCAGTGTGGTCAGAATACCTAGCTTTTAGCTAAAGTTAACATCAGATTCTGCCAACAAAACGGCTCTAAAACAATTCATATGCTTGCATATTTATTGCAAAATCTCATTTTTCTGCTGCTTCAGTGCTGCAACAACGTTATATTAATAAGAAATGATCATAGCTTGTTTTACTACAGCATTGTTAAAGCTTCAGATTATTAAGAATGTGTTGTTTCTAAATAAGTCGATGGGATCAATGAAAAAGAACGTTTGTCACAAACTCCATGGAAACATTCAGAGAATCCACAAAAAGTGGCTTTCAATCGGTTTTGTTACTGACAGATTTTTGAGTTTAGAAAAGAAGCAGATGAGACGGCGTGTCCGACAATTTTGTTTTTCATCTGACAACATTAGAACATGTCAGTAACGTCTGAGGTGCTTTAACAAACACTGTGTACTTAATACTCCTGGACAGAGCATGAATTACACAGAGGCTTCTGGGGGAACCCAGTGACAGGGGAAGGGGAGGGGCGGCTTCGGTTTGGCCTTGGCCCCCAAAATGCCTTGAAACGGCCCTGGGTGTGTGACTGAGTTTTGAAGGTGATCTGAATTGTATCAACTGTTGTTTAATACAAGTAAAAACGTGTAGTGGAGATAAATCTACCTACATTTTACTTTTCAAACACTTTGTTTTGTTTTCTTGTTTTTATTTAACTATTTCCTGTCCTGTCTATCTCTCATCTTCCTGCATCTCCTCTAAACTCTCCAGAAAAACTGCTTCCTGGATTCTTACTTTTTCACCTCATCAGTTACTTTTGAGCAGATCAAAGGGATCTCCTGACCGCAAAGCGGAGTGCACGTTTCGATGCTGCGTCAGTGAGGTGAAATCAGCACATGATGAGCGGAGCGCATCAGAAACGATTAAAAGACAGTACCAGAGTGCCAGAGGACATGAACGATCATGTGTTATTTATAGTTTTTTGGTTGCGCCACTTTGAGAATGAACCGTGCGCTGAATGCAGCTGCCTGGAGTGCACCAACGATCTGCGCTCTGCCGCTCTCAGTGCTCTCCGCTCAAAGGACCCCCTGTAGCTGAGAGTCCGTATAAATGACTAAATATAGGTGGAAACATTTTCCCGGCTCTCCCTGGATGTGTAGGATATCCAGCTCCCCCATAATTTGATCCCTGCTCCTAGATGAAAAACCGGACATGATCATCAATACAAGAAACCCCTGTATGGAGAGTGAAAAGTGGACAAGTCCGGCCTCCTGGTTTGATGTCAGCTCCGGCTTTCTCCACGCAGTTTATGGAAGATTTAAACATGAAACGGGAGACTGTCTTAAATGCGAAACAGAGCCTGGTCATGCTACTCTCCATGCCAGCGCATGTCGGCACGGAGAGCACGCAGGGTGTGGGGTGGTGGGGGTGCGTTCAAGAGTTGGGGTTGCTAGCTGCCGCCTGGCGCCATCCATGCTGAAACAGATTTCATTCTCAGTCGCTGGGGGATTATTAGTTTTTGTCCTTTAAAAAAGACTAAAGAGCAAAGTGGTTACTGTTTACAATCTATAGGAGGTTTTCAGAGCACTACTCAGCCTAAACATCTCCGTACAGCATGGGTTAAAGCCAAGATGGTGTAATGAATACTGAAACAAGGAAGACCCAGCTAGCTAGCTTACACAAAAACGGTCCCAGAACTCTCACCCCTCTCATCGGGTATGATCCTTAGGCCATGCCCCTTCGAATATGTGGAAGCACTCTGCCACGGTGAACAACAGAGTGCAGAACACCTGTCGCAGTTCATGTGAATCAATATGGCCAAATGACCAGTAAGTGAAAAACAAACAATATAAACGTCTAACATGAATCATATATTTGAACTTATTAATATGGTAAGGAAGTATGTTTTAAAATGTTTTTTTGGGGATTATTTTCAGCTTCAAGAGTAATAAATAGCATGGCAGCCTGCTTGTATTAGCAAAAATAAGCTAATGCTAATAGCTATCTGACAGAACAACTCCTATGATTTTGTCAGTCAAATATTGTTGTGGCCTCCTGTTTTGTCGTGGGATTGGTTCTTTATTTTTTCCACATCAGAGTTTAGTTTAGAATAGAGTTTATGTTATGTTTAGATTCTTTTCTTTCTGTGTACAGGTGTGCAGAACCCATTTCACTGTGTGAAAAATAATGTATTACGTAGGTGACGGATACCCCGTGGTCCTTCGACCCTTTGTGGCTCCCTGACGATGTGTCACCGGTTAGACCCACCCGTTGTGTGTGTCGTGACTCGAGCTCAGGCCGCTAAGACGTCCACCCCTTGACCATCGGATGGTTTCGTGCCTGTTAAACCGGTCTTTTCAGACAACGACCTTGTCAGCCTCCAGTCCCAGGACCCTGCTATCAGCAGGATGATCCTGTACCTTTCTGATCCGACAGCTTGTGTGCTAGGAACGTAGATCGACCGGTAAATCTAGAGCTTCGCCTTCTGACTCAGCTCTCTCTCTTCATCACGACAGACCGGTACAACGCCCACATCACTGCAGACGCAGCACCAGTCCGTCCGTCCGTCCGTCCGTCCGTCTGTCTGTCTGTGTCTTTCTTTCTTTCTTTCTTTCTTTCTTTCTTTCTTTCTTTCTTTCTTTCTTTCTTTCTTTCTTTCTTTCTTTCTTTCTTTCTTTCTTTCTTTCTTTCTTTCTTTCTTTCTTTCTTTCTTTCTTTCTTTCTTTCTTTCTTTCTTTCTTTCGTATGGTTCAGGAGAAGTTTGGTGTTTTCCTGATCTACTCTAATCACCATTTGAAACAAAAAAAATACCCTTGAGGCATGTTTGCATTAAAACTCTGTCACATTAATCCTAACCCCTAATCCTGGCAGTGAGAGATGTATGTAGGCTGTTGGTACCAGAAGGGTTTGGCTCACGACAAAACGAGGACAAAATCCAACCTTTTAGAAATTGCTGCAGAAATGGGTGCATCCTAACAAATGGAAAGATGTTGATAAGAAAAAACATCACATGTCTTATCGTTTAGTGGTCGTCATCAGCAGAAGCAACATTTCAGCCTGTCTGACAACAGCATCAGGTCGGTATCAAGGCAAGTTGTTTCCATGGTCCTTGGGACAGCCAGTAGGGCAAATGACTCTGATCATGAAGCCCTGAGCCCCCCTGCCCGTCTGGCTGAAATAGGGAAAGTGATAACATATTATTTGATTAAAATGCTGGAACATTAGCAGGCTGAGCCAAGAGCTCAGGCAGGAGCCTTGGTCCATTTACCATTTGCTCTAATCTGGTTAGCTCTGCATGCTGCATCAAAGGCATCGGGACTCTGTGACCACAGAATGCATCCCTTTCCATCACGGCCTCTCATGCCATCAATCCCTTCCATCCCTCTGTGGACGTATCTCATGTTCCAAACTTTATCTCTAATTGTTCCCCAGCTCTATACCATCAACCAGGACAAAAGCACTCCTTCAGATCAGAATCCTCAATGCATCCAGGTGTGACATCCTTCCCACATTACACAAGTCCCTCACTCAAACCTCCGAACAGTTGCAGTGGCTAAAACGACTTGTTTGGTTGTAGGATGTTGTTGTGCTTTGTTGTTAAATGTTAAATATTTTCTGTTTTAAATATTCAATGGAGCAAAACGGTGTTTAGTCAGCCATCAATTGCGAAGGTTTTCCCACTTTAAAATGATGAGGCCTTTAATTTTCATCATAGGTAGAACTCAACTATGGGAGATAAAATAAAAATATCCAGAAAATCACTTTGTCTGATTTTTAAAGTATTTATTTGCAAATTATGGTAGAAAATAAGAATGTGGTCAATAACAAAAGTCCATCTCAATACTTTGTTATTGACATTTTCTGTTACAAGGTTTTCACACACTGTTGCAGGTATTTTGGCCCATTCCTCCATGCAGATCTACTCTAGAGCAGTGGTGTTTTGGGTCTGTTGCTGGGCAACACAGACTTTCAACTCCCTCCAAAGATTTTCTATGGGAATGAGATCTGGAGACTGGCTAGGTCACTCCAGGACCTTGAAATGCTTCTTACAAAGCCACTCCTTTGTTACCCCGGTGATGAATACCCTTGCTGGTGGAAGGAGGTTTTCACTCAAAATCCAACGATACATGGACCTTTTCATTTTTTCCTTCACGAGGATCAGTTGTCCTCAACCCTTAGAAGAAAAACAGCCTCAAAGCATGATGTTTCCACCCCCATGCTTTACAGTAGGTATGGTGGTCTTTGGATGCAACTCCGCGCTCTTCCTCCTCCAAACACGACAAGAAGAGTTTTTACCTAAATATTGTATTTTAGTTTCATCTCATCATATGACATTCTCCCAATTCTCTTCTGGATCTTCCGAATGCACTCTAGCAAACATCAGATGGGCCTGCGCCTGCGTAGTGTGTTACTCATGGTAGCCTTTGTAACTTTGGTCCCAGCGCTCTGCAGGTCATTCGTTGAACTTCCTTCAGTTAAACTCTCTTTCATTTGTTTTATGGTATTTTATAATTTCATGACTCTATTTTTCTGACTTTACTCTATTTCTGTTTTAAGATCATTATGATTTCATGACTTTGTTTTATTTTGTTTGGATCTATATGACGTGCTTTGTGATTCTGTCTGTGATGAGTGCTATATAAATAAAATGTACTTACTTTCTGATCATTGCTTCCACAGTTGATTTCACCCACCAACCTGCTTACCTGTTGCAGATTCAATCTTCCCAGCCTGGTGCAGGTCTATATTTTCTTTCTGGAGTCACTTGACAGCTCTTTGGTCTTGACTAGTGGAGTTTGGAGTATGACAGTTTGAGGTTGTGGACAGGTGATAGCCAGTTCCAACAGGTGTCCTTAATACAGGCAGGGGTGGACTGGGATCAAAATTTGGCCCTGGCATTTTTATGAACCGTCGGCCCTCGGCAGGGGAGTTTGCTGCTTGCGACTCGTCTATCCCGCCAAATGTGGGGGGAGGGACGGGGTGTTGTGTATGCTGCTCGCAGACTTGTCTCTATTGTCGCATGTGAGACGGAGGCTTGGTTTGGGACGGCCCAAGCTGGGCAAGTGGCCCACTTGACTAAGCGGCCCACTGGGATAGTGCCAGATTGCCAGTCCACCCCTGAATACAGGTAACGAGTGGACAGAGAAGCCTCTTACAGAAGACGTTACAGGTCTGTGAGAGCCATAATTATTGCTTGTTTGTAGGAGACCAAATACTTATTTTTCACCATAATTTGCAAATAAATTCCTTAAAAATCAGTGTGATTTTTTTGATTTTTTTTTCATTTTGTCTCACAGTTGAGGTATACCTGTGATGACAATTATAGGCCTCTCATCTTTTTAAGTGGAAGAATTTGCATGATTGGATGTTGACTAAATAGTTTTTGCCCCACTGTACGATGTTTTAACAAATTAAGCAGACAGAATAGTTCGATCTGCCAACCTTGCTTCCTTAGAGGAGATTCCCTCGATACTCCTCCTGTTGAGTAACGTGTGTGTGTGTGTGTGTGTGTGTGTGTGTGTGTGTGTGTGTGTGTGTGTGTGTGTGTGTGTGTGTGTGTGTGTGTGTGTGTGTACAGTTCTGCCTCCTTTTGCTCTGTGGTCCTCCTATGTTCTGTCTCACTTTCTGAGATCAGCAGACCAGATGCTGTTGATGGTACCAGGTAATCTTTTGGGGAAAATAGATTTTACAATTACAATTTCAAAATTGTGATAAGCCAATAAATACTAACAGTCATGCGACAATTTATCACTTAAAAATAATTCAGGCAGCACTGAAAGACAAACTTACATGGAGGAACAAACCCACGCCTCATCAAAACTAACCGGAGTGAAGAAGGATTACAGTCCACACCTGGTCCAAGATATGAAAGGTCACCAGCATGATATCACTAAGGGTTGTGAGAATACATAATGGAAATTTACGGACTAACTTGGCTGCAGCATCAGAGAAATCATAGTTGTAACTTCAGTCTGGTCAGAGGAGACAGGAGCATCTGTGGTGGAATTATTGTTGTGTGTCCATGTACATGTGTGTGTGTGTGTGCATGTGTGTGTGTGCATGTGCATGCATGCGTGTGTGTGCGCGCATGTGTGTGTGCATGTGGATACATGCGTGTGCATGCATGTGTGTGCATGTGCATGCATGTGTGTGTGTGCATGTGCATGAATGTGTGTGCATGTGCATGTGTGTGTGTGCATGCATGCGTGTGTGTGCGCGCATGTGTGTGTGTGCATGTGGATACATGCGTGTGCATGCATGTGTGTGTGCATGTGCATGCATGCATGTGTGTGTGTGTGTGTGTGCATGTGCATGCATGTGTGTGTGTGTGTGTGCATGTGCATGCATGCATGCATGTATGTGTACAGGGTACCCATTACACAAAGGCTTCGGTGTGAACCCAGTGGGGGGGGGGGGGGGGGGGGGGGGGCACACAATCGTAGCTTAATTATATTTTTTTGGAGGTGGCGACACTTTGAGGATGTTACTGTGGCCTTGTGCACGATGCAGCTGCGTAAAGGGCATCAACGCTCAGCTCTCTCAAAAGAATCCCCACATAAATAATATAATATGAGTGGAGCCAGGATCTTTGTTTGGGCTCCCCCTGGGTGTGTAAGTTGAGGGCATACAAGGGAGCTTGTCACCCTTTCGGGTGAGTCGGGCTCCCCTTAGACTCCCCCGTAATTCAAACCCTGTGTGTGTGAGGCTTTACCTGCAGTTGAAACAGTTTGCTGGTTCCTTCAAACATTTGTTTTCCAACAGACTTTTTATCTGCACCACATGAAACAGTCATGGAAGAGCTCCTGAAGGCCTCGTTTGGCCACTTCAGCCATGCTTTGCAGCGGTAAGAAGGTGATTATAACTTCATATTTTAACATACGGCCCTTTTTTTATGTAAAAGTGTGCATAAAATATTGAAATCGTCATTTAAATGTAGTTTGCTGCAAACACAACAGGGTCACTGTGCCGCAACACTGATATAGATAACATTTAATCTTTAAAAATAAACTTTAAAGACTCAAAGAGGCTTAATACTTTTCATTCTGTCCATCTGATACTGAGAACAGCGGCTTCTGCTGCTGCGACCTGATGGGTTTGGTTGGTCGTATTAAGATTTAGAAAGAGCCATGCTTTAACTAGAGTCTTCCAGTACATGTGGCCGAAGGCGTAACAATAATCATATTAAGGAGAGGGAGTACAAGGATGCCGAGTGAACTGAATCTGTTTTCTGAGGGTGGTGGGAGGACATGGAGGCGGTGGATGATTTTAAACAGTCTAATTTAGGAAGCAGCTGCAGAAACAAAGAGAACAAAGTACTGGTGTGAAGTAATAAACAATTTACAATCCAAAATCTGCTCGTTGACAGGTGGAGACAGCTGATGGGGAGAACGGGGAGGAGAGGGAAAAGACAGAAAAGAGGCAGGTGTTGTGGAACAGACTCATGTGAGTGAAACAAGGCTCTTCACGGTGTCAACATGTTACCGTAGGGCTGAGCTCCGACAGAGGGCTTTTATTCTGAAACCTGGTCTCAGTTTTACATTTAGGGTTCAGGAGCTTGAGCTTATGAGAGGAACTTGGAGTAGAGCTGCTGCTCCTCTACATCAAGGGAAGCTAGCTGAGGTGGTTTACGCGTTTGGTAAGGACCTCTGCCAGTAGAAGTAGTTTAGGTATTTTAAAATCATTTCCTTGAGCCAGTGTGTACTAAAATTACTCTTTACAGTGTTACTGAAACGTCACTAAGACCCCTACTGCCCCCTGTGGCCAGAATACCACATTTGCAACTTCAGCGTGGTGGCTGGACCTGTTAGACCTAGGAAAAAACTGAGGTGACATACCTGGCGCTGCAGTCTGCTTCCAGCATGTTTCCAGTTCTCGAGGGCCGGTATTCTGCATCGTTTTCTTGTTTCCCTGTTCCAACACAGTTGATTCGCCTGTGCAGCAGCTCATCGAGCTTTCCAAAAGCCCGATAATCACCTGCTGATTCAAATCAGGTGTGTTGAAACAGGGAAACACTAAAACTTATGGGATAGTGGCCCTCGAGGGCCGCAGTTCGACACCTGTGTTTTAGATCATGAACACAGCTGAGTTGCTTGATCACTCCTGTAGACACTAATGAAGGCTGGAGAGACATTTCAGCTGTTAGATTAAGGTGTGAAAAAGACGAACGCACAGCGAGGAGAGGGTTTCGTTTTCCGTTTGACCACAGATATTTAATAACGGACACGAGGGGGTGCTAAAAGCAAGCTAAACTGCTCAGTATCCCTTTATTCCTGCAGCACATTGAATTGCCTCGGGGCACGAATGTGCAAAATTAACAAATCTACCTTGCCTTTAAACAGCTATATCTTTAGTTTATGAATATTTGATATAACATCATCATAAAATTCATTGTTTTTAAAAAAACAAATTGTTCGTGTGAATTTTTTTTTTGTTCTGACCGAATTTTCCTTTTAAAAGTTTTTTTATATCCCGGGAAACGTCCTTTTGTTGAACACGGGCGCCACCTGCTGTCTGCATGATACCAATGCAAGGTGAAGGGCGGTCCCGTTTACGTCATCCCGTTGACTGTGACGTTGCTCCATGTTCCCTCCACTAGTCCGTTGCTCCTAAGGGAAAAGCAGCGATTCGACAGGGATTTATCCAGGTACGTTTACTTTTAAATGCGTTGTTTTGAGTTTAGTTTCTTTTGGAAAGTGTAAAAGTGCTTTAACCTAAAGCAGACACGAGTGAAGCTCAGCCACCGCTAAGGGATCAAACGGACCGGAGCTACGTGCTAATCCGTGCACGCCTCCGAAGTGTTGCATACAGAACTCTATTCAAATTCTGACAGTTTTCACATTTTAGTTTTAATGCATTAAAAAAGGTGCGAGACAATTGTTCCTTTATTGTTTAATTACGTATTTATGCTGTTCGGCTTCAATAAAAGCGTGCTAAAGAACGTTTTGGGCATTTTAGTACACTTTTGGGCCGAATTTTAACACGATACTGGTTTAATGAGAAACCATGGCACCATTACGACCTTTGACCCCGGGGCCGTTACACTGAATGTTTTAGATGTTTCCACGAAGCAAAGCACCATAGTGGTGCATTTGGGGCTAAATGAACAGGTGAGTCAGCCATGTAATCAGGTGTGTTGGAGCTCAAAACAAACATGCAACCTTGAGAACCAGGGTTGATGTTTCGTCACGAGACCCTTTGTGAGGCTACCTGGGCTCAAGGTTTGCGTTGGGGGTGTAGTTTTGGAGCTGGGCCGGTTCCAATGTGTTCCAGATGCAAAAACGTGCTAAAATGACATATTATACTTTCACAGATCACAACCTAAGTTTTATAAACTCTGCTGTTAGTCTACAATAATCGAGTCCAGGTTTGTAGAGTCTAGGAGTTGTAGTTTTATAATAGTTGCAGATTAAAGATGCTCAGTGAGCGGAACGTTGCCCTTTCCCGAAAGGGAACCAACTTCAGCTCCATCTCTCCAGGGACAATAACAGAACCAGACCTGGCTTCTGTGCATCCAGCTGCTTTGCAGAAATGGGTGAATCACATTTTTGAAATGAAAGATTCCTGTGAATCCTTTGACTGAAGCATCAGATCTTCTGAGTTCAGAGCAGAGGACATGCCTTCTCTCGGTCTGTGTGTTTACAGATCAGAAATGGCCCTCACACAGGTGTCCTCCAGTAAGTGTGCTGGTGGCTTCCAGAAGGTTTTTGAACATGACAGGTGAGACACGTTTTCATCAGCTTCTCCTTTGACCTCTGAACGGTACAAAGGGATGACGTTTGTCTTTTGTTCTTGTGTTTCTTTTCTCCACAGCACCGAGCTGAAATGTAAGATGAAGTTTGCCGTCTACCTGCCCCCCAAGGCAGAAACAGACAAATGTCCCGTCATGTACTGGCTCTCAGGTGGGTCTCCAGTTGGTCAGGTCCTCAGCTGAGATGCATGAAGGCAAAGTTTGAGTCCTGAAATTTGCTCATGTTTGCATAAAAAAATCCAACACGTCCCAGGTTTTGACTTCGTCGTGCTTTGATCGGTTGTCATGGTGACGTGTGCAGGTCTGACGTGTACGGAGCAGAACTTCATCACCAAAGCTGGCAGTCAGCTGGCTGCTGCAGAACATGGGATCATCATTGTGGCTCCAGATACCAGCCCACGTATGAACATGCTGTATTATAGATTGGTGATTTGTTCAAACCGCCCTTCCACTCTGAGCGACGTTTCCCATCATGCCTCAGGTGGCTGCAGCATCGAGGGTGAAGATGAGAGCTGGGATTTTGGTACAGGAGCTGGTTTCTATGTGGACGCCCTGCAGGACCCCTGGAAGGGAAACTATCGTATGTATTCATACGTCAGCGAGGAGGTATGATCACTTCAGCTCCGTCTGCCTTCAGCGTTCTCGTTGTTTCAGCTAACCAGCCTCAGTTTCCTTTTTATCGTGCCAGCTCCCACAGCTCATCAATGCCAACTTCCCCACTGATCCAGAGAGGATGTCTGTTTGTGGGCACTCGATGGGGGGCCACGGAGCTCTAATCTGTGCCCTGAAGAATCCTGGGAAGTACAAGGTATCATGTTTTACCTCTGATTAGGGCTGAGTAACAGAAGAGAAGCTCCGATGTCTGGAAGGGGCTCGGGGTGGAGCTCAGTTGCTTAATGAGCGTAAGAGGCTGCTGTTCCCCGTGGGCACAGATTGGAGAAGGGGTCAACAGTTGGGGTTGCTAAGCTTGGCTGGCTCTTGTCGTAGCTTTAGCGACCCAAAGCTAGCGCCTGTGCTCGTCTGTTGGGTCAGCCTGCAGAGATGCGTGAGTGTGTAAGTTCTGTTCCGTCTCCTTTTAGGCTGTGTCAGCGTTTGCCCCCATCTGTAACCCCATGCAGTGTCCGTGGGGTCAGAAAGCCTTCTCAGGTTACCTGGGCCCTGACCGCTCCACCTGGGAGGTAAAAGCACCACTACTCCAACATTACCACGACTCTTGAAGGGTTAGGCGTGGGCCCGAGCTGAGTACCGACAGGGCTGCCCCTTTGATTGTGGTCCTTTTTCAGGCATACGATGCAACCGTGTTGGCCGCTTCCTACTCCGGCCCTCAGCTCGACATCCTGATCGATCAGGGTCGCGATGATCAGTTCCTGTCCGCCAGCCAGCTGCTGCCTGATAACCTGATCGCTGTCTGCTCAGAGAAGAAAATCCCTGTTGTCTTCAGACTGCAGCCGGTCAGTGTTTTAACTTTGTTGCAGAACGTGGACTGCATGCGCAGTCTGAATAAAGACATGGTTCCTTCTGCAGGGCTACGATCACAGCTACTTCTTCATCTACTCCTTCATAAATGACCACATCAAACATCATGCCAAGTACCTGAACGCCTGAGCTGCTGATGACCCACTTCCTGAAGAGCTGGGAACAGCTGGAGGTTAAATGACGTAGCTAACTTAAGTGTAGCTGAGGTTTGGTGCCTTCATCACGTGCTCCCGCGACCCGGCTGGGAAAGTGGTCGGTGAGCTGGGCTCGACGGGAGAGAATAAAATCAGTTACTTCGCCTCTGTGTTTCTGCATTGAGCTTTTTTCACTCGGTTCAAGACAAGAACAGGCGACTGGGGAAAAATCTGAAAATGGAGCACAAGTCCGTTCAGGTCAGTTATCCAGATGAGACTGAAGAAGAAGAAAATATCATTTCTATAGCGCCTCTCAAGATAAAAATCACGAGGCGCTTCACAAAAACAAAAAATGTAAAAATATAAAAAAGCATTTAGAAAATGTTGAAAAATATATTTAAAATGAGCAAAAATAGGCAATTGTGATTAAAAAATGTTAAGAGAGAGAGTGAACAGGAAAGAGGGAAATCAGTGGATCCTGAGGAAGGTGGAATAGGTGGGGAGAGCAGAATAAAGAGAGTGGTGAAGAAGGTCATACAAAAGCCAGCTCGAACAAGCTGCTTTTTAAAGGAGACCACTGAGTCCACTGATCTCAGGCTCAGGGGGAGAGAGTTCCAGAGTCTGGGGGCCACAGCAGCAAATGATCAGTCACCTTTGGTCTTTAGCCTGGTGCTGCACAACCAGTAGGCTTTGATCACTGGACCTCAGGGACCTGCTGGGGGTGTAGGGACTGAGAAGATCACCAATGTAAGATGGTGCTTGTCCATGTAAGGCCCTATAGACCAGAACCAGGATCTTGAAATGAACCCTGAAGTTGACTGGCAGCCAGTGAAGCTGGAGGAGAAGCGGGGTGATGTGGGTGTGTTTGGAGGACTTGGTCAGAAGCCGAGCACAGGCATTCTGAACCACCTGTAGACGGTTCAGGGAGGTTCTGCTCAGACACGTGAAAAGAGAGTTACAGCAGTCTAAGCGTGAGGAGATGAAGGTGTGGAGAACTGTCTCAGATGAGACTGAGAGACCATCTAAAGGCTCTGGAGCCCTCTGCAGCTGCTCTGGATTCATCAGCTGATAGTGCGACACTGAGTATTGAACCTTTTCACAATTGAGATTCTGAATGTGGAAATTTCATCAGCTGTAAGCCACGATCATCGCAGTTCCAACAAACAAACAGAAGCCTTTAAGTTGATTTACTGACAAATGACCTTTAGCATCAGATTCTAATTATTCCACATTCACCCGCGTGCGTCTTCAGCCTGTTGGTGCAGGAAAAGCAGACCGTGTGTTTTCAGACGTGAGGTCTTTACTCAAAGTGTTGACAAGTACAGTATATACAGTATTCACAGCAGTTGAGTGACGTTACAGGGACTTTCATGCAAACTGTACAACAACTCACAGTTACAAAAGGATGTTACACCACAGTTCAACAGACCTGAAGATAAGTCACAAAAATAAAATTTATCCCAGTCAAAAGTACAAAAGTGAGCACAGGCCGTTCTGGACCAGGTTTATACAAAAGAGTTTAAAAACAACACTGCTTCCTGTTTAACAGGGGTGACTGGCGTCCTGAACTCAACTCTGCTCTAGAGGAGGTTTCAGATTTCAGCAGATCCCAAAACAAAGATGTTCTTGAAGTTTAAAGTGCAGAATCGAGCAGAAAACATCCGTTTTGTTGCTTTTCCCCAAAAACACGAGGACAGGGTGAGCAGAGAAGTGTGGAAGACTCGGGTCCACTCTGACCACACGGAAAACCTCTTTGTCCTGCAACCGTTTCCATAGCAACAATAGTTATATTCTGTTATTTAAATGGATGCGAGTAATCAGGAATGTTGACATCTGCAGCTCGTCCTCTGATCTTGTAGCGCGTTAACCCAGAACCACAGCTCTCCTGGTAACACCTTCATCAGACACTAAACAGAGGAGGAACACGTTGTTGGGCAGAGGTCACGTCCACCCGGTGGAGGCTCTAATAAAGCCGTCAGCACAACCGCTCATCTGAGCTAACTCGGTCATTTACTCTCTCTTAAGTTAGCTGACAGGTTTCTTCAGCCTAAATGTTCTGATACCCACTCTGCTGTCTGCCACTAGAGGGCAGCACGTCTGCTCCTGGTTTAAGAAACCATAAACCAGTCTGATCAGAGGGAAATCCAGAGCATCATTAAGTATTGAGTCTGAGAACGTTTGGCTGCAGGACGGCGACATGTTTGAAAACGTGAAGCACCGTTAGAGCAGCAAGCCGCTGTGCTGATGCTGGCGCCTCAAACTCACACTCTACTGCCCCTCTGAGGCCGAGTACAGGGCCAGGTCTGAAGAGCGACATGAAACCAGTGGCTGGCAACACACACACACACACACACACACACACACACACACACACACACACACACACAGACAGACAGGAATGTCTGGCTACAGTTAACTTCAAATTAAAACTGCAAAGCTGCATGAAGACAAAAGCAGTTATTAAGAATATCAGTCACAAGTTCAGGCTGCTGATGCGCCCCCCCCCCCCCCCCCCCCCCCAACACACACACCTCATCCATGTAGCATATCTTCTTACGGCGTCTCATGGACAGAACCAGTGATGAATCTGGGATCTGTCTAGTAAACTGGTGTTCACTCATTCCCATTAACAAAAGTTTTGGCACAGTACTGAACTGCATGTAGAACCCAGTGACCCTGACCCGATGGTCACTTCCGTCAGACACACATTAGTGTCCCCATAGAGACAGTTTAACACACACACACACTGCAGTAAAACTTAAGAAAATATACACAACTGTACTGAAAATATATTAGAGAAAAATAGTTTTGGGCTATTTCTGCCCGACTATACAACAACTCTCTTCTGTGTGCTATAAATAACTTCAGCTGGCTGATCTTTAGTATTTTGGTTTGATTCAGTCCAAAAGCTCAGCATCATTAAAACATCTGTACAGGTTACACTCCCTTAAGGGTCAGCTTAAACGATGCGTGCATAGAGTGGTGATGGATTCGAATACTCACATATCAAGCCAAGCAGCTTCAAACCCCCCCCGTTTAGAGTTCCCCCCCCCCCCCCCCCATAAAATAATCCTGATGAGTGGAGCCACAGCCAGTCACATAAAAGGCATATCTATAAAAACAAACTAAACTCAGAGTAAAAGTCTTCATTAGAAGACCCCCCCCCTTAAAATAACAGATATTAAAATTATTTCCCTTCCCTGTCATGATGTTCATCACCCCAGAGAACGTATTTGATAAAGTTGCAGGTTTCGTGTGAAAAGGCGGAGCTGGTTAACCATTTTCACCTCCGTCCGCCTGAACTCACAGCTGCAGTTCCTCTGTGTGAACGAGTGAATGCATCCATCTCTGTTGGGTTAGGTCTCCTTTCTGCCTCCTGAAATGAACTTTGGTTTGTGATGACGACGACGCAGAGGCGAGCCGCGGCGTCGAGTCAAGTGACGTCCCGAGTGCTGGCGGGGTCACGTGTAAGCTCCGCCCCTCTGCTGCTCACGTCAGAGCCGAGTGTTTGGGGGAGCCCTCCTCCACCAGAGCCTGCACCGTGATGCACACCTTTACCAGGCCCTTCTCCTCCAGGATGTGGTGAGGAAGACACAGTTTGTCCTGGGAAGGTCACAGTGGGACAGGAGGAACGAGGGAGGCGCAGCAGAGAAAAGGAGTGAAGAAGTAGATGCAGGAAGGAGAGAAAGCAGCACAGGGTTTAGACATAAAGCTGTAAATAAAACAATTTGTCACACAGGGTTTAAACACGACTTTATACCAGTTTCCAGGACAGTCAGATCCACTCAATGCACTTTTAAGCATGAAACTAAATTAAATGTGTACTTCTAGCCCGCTTAAAGTTCTAATCAAGTCTAATTCTACACAGCAGCTGGACGTTGTCAGGTTTCACGAGTCCCACTCAGATCCACCAGAACCTTCATGTGCTGAGCCGATCCTCCGGGTCCAACTTTACTTTCATCCACATGAGGACACAGTGTCTTAAACAGCAGCGAAATACAGTAAATCACAAAAGCTCCAGGGGGCTGAAGGTGTTGGGAGTTTGTTACGCCAAAGCCTGAATCCCACGTGCACACAGAAGCTAATTAAGGTTTCATTCAGTTTCTGAGAACTCCTCCCACTGCAGAGGCAGACACCTCAGCAGCACACCCATGTCACCAAAACCCGACACAAACAATAATATATTCATCTGGACCGACTGCAGACCGAGCAGCCCTTCAGATGATCTCCTAAATCAGGCTTATTGCATATTGGTGTGAAGCAGCATCAGATAAATGCAGACATCGTCCTACAGGTCAGGAAACACATAAAACAACGTAAACTGAGAGAAATTTACAGTAAATATGTTCAGCAGCTTTGAATAATGTAGTTTATTAAATATGGCTTCCGATCACACACTGGAGGACGACCAGATGTGTTTGTGCAGCTGTGCTGTGGTGGGCGTGTCCTTACCGTCTGGTTCGCCTCACCCACATCACACCATGTTCTCTGCTGTGCTTTTTAAATCACAAGCTGAATATAAAGAGTTAAAGGCCCCAAAACACATTTGTCCCATAAATGATCCTGTAGCTTGATGATGGAGGGTGGGGATATCTCCAAACGGTTGCTTCTGTGATTTTAAAGGTTGTTATTTCGGTTTAGTTCTTGTTTATGAACCAAAAACTTCTAAAATCATGAACTACCTGTAGTGCTTACATGTCTGAGAATACCAAACTTATTACAACTTGTTTCTTCACGATGAGACCTACGGTTGCTGGAAGAGTTGAGCCAAATAAACATCATCCACTAGCATTACAAACGCACCACAACCTAACCCTGTCTGTGGTTTAGACCCCCGACAGAAGAGCTTCTCCGTCCAGCTTCCTGTAGAGGAGGCACCAGCATCTCCACACGTTTCTGTCCCGGTTTCCAAAGCATCAAACAAAAGTAGATGTTGAGGGGAGAGCAGCAGGTTCATGCTGAGGGTCCATTTGTGTCACATGGGACAGAGAACAAACAGCTGTGACTGGATCGGATCTAAAGAGTCATCGGGTCAGAGACGTACTGCAGGACAGCGCCGGCGTGTCTGAGAGGTCCTGGACGGGACCGTCCAGCACAAAGTTAAAAGGGCAGAAGGACTACGACTGATGCAGGGTTTGGCTTTGTGTGCCGTTTGTCCCACATGGCACAAACACAACTAAATAGGGAGGAGGAGCCTGGGAAGAAAGAGGGTGGGGCTTGAAGGGCTGTTGCCATGGTTACGTCAGCTCGCTCCAACTGTAAGCCACAAACAGCAAAACTAAGCAGAGGATATGAACCAGGCTGGATCCAATGATGTCCCAGACCTGCCAAGCAGGAGGTGGGGTTTGGGTGGTGACAGAGACCACTGAGGGAGTCTGTGATGACCTGCAGGAGGCGGGGCTAGCCGACATTGCTTCATCTTGCTTCCTGTTTACAGTGCTAGTATCGAAGGTGACCAATGCTCGAACAGTGCCGTGGACTGGCTGCAGACGGCACTGGGTGATGTCGTAGGGTGAACAGAGAGAAGACTGGCGACCCCGCGAGGAAGGGAGGGGTATTTAAGGAATAAAATGACAGAATAAAAAAATGAGGAGAAAGAGGTGAACAAAATAGGAGGGTGAGGGTTTAAATGGGGAAATATAAAAAAAAAATAAAGAAGAAACAACCCATAAGTGAGGAAAAAAAGGCAGTGGGTAAAAGAAGGTTGGAGAGTTCATAAACAAATAAAACAAACAAACAAACAAGAAGAAAGGATGTGATCCAGCCGGCAGGTCAGAGAAGAAAAAGAAAAGGGCAGAATGTTAACCAACAGACCCAGAGGGCACACAGATCAAAGTCACGAGTCTGAGCTGGCAGGGAGCAGCAGCAGGCAGCGGTCACCATGGCAACCATCAGGGATGCTTACTGAGAGACAGCTAAACTAATTCTGGTGACTGGTGTGACCTTCCTCTCCCAGTAAGCAGCCCTGTGATAGGAGGGTGGGAGGAGGCAGCTGATGGAGAGCACAAACTTTGCAGAAGCTTTGGCAGGAAACAACGTCCACAGAGAGGCTGGAAGCAGTCAGCAAGCAGCGATGGGACTCACAGACCAAGCAGGTTAGAACCTCATCCGGAGGAGATGGGCTGTCCTCACAAAAACCCAGCAGAGTAGAAAATACAGTTAACAACATCAACAGTAAAATTCACTACACTCGAAACAAAATGCCCACATACACACACACACACACACACACACACACAAAGGTCTGGCCTCTGGGCCAGGCCCGGTGGCTGGGATTTCACCCATGGGGCAGACCCACCACCTGCACGAGGAGCACGAAGAGACTGGTTTATTGTAAATGGGGTTGAAGACCCAGGTAGGGGCTTTAGGGGCCTCATCATCAGAAACTGAAACCCAAGTCACTGAGTGAGGTCGGAGTCTCTTCACCAGTGAGCGACACGGGGCAAGGGTGGGTTCTTGTTAGGCCTTCAGAGATTCAGACGGTGTGTTGGGTTTACCCCAAGGGGTAAAAGGGTCGCTTCCCTTCACATTTGGGGCGAGGAATGGGTCAGGACTGTTGTTTGTGCTTGAGAACTCTGGTGAAGAGGAACAGAACAGGAAAACGCCAGGTGGACCTGGTAGACCCAGCGTGTAGTCCAAAGTCTGCTGGGAAAGACCCGCCGAAGAATCTGTCAAGCTTATCTTTCATTTCCAACAGAAATTGGATCCGAGGGAAGTCAGGAGCACCGGGTCCAAATTAGGCAGCCGTTAGACGTAGCAGCCTCAAGTTTGCAAGTGGCAATCGTGGTGGAAACCCCCGAACCCGCTGGTGGACACCAGAGGTTTAGGGGAGCCATCAGGCTGCAGAAGGAGGCCTACGGGGTCTCCAGAAGCAGCAGATGAGAACTGGAAGGCCGATCAGTGTGCAGTATTGGCAGCTGCTGAGGCAAGGTGCTGATTGTAGGCGGAGCTTGGCAAGACCATGGAGAGAGACTACTGATGGATCTGCTCCAAACAGGTTCTAGCAAACTTGTCTGGTGCCTCAGGGTGGAAGGCAGCAGCTCACTCACACTGTTGAGCTGCGGACGTTTCCAACATTACATCGACATCGAGGTCAGTGCCTGTGGCAGACTGGGGTGGTGGTCCATTTTTAGGCTAGGGAACCGGTGTACCACAAATACAGTGGGACAAGTTGCCCCAGTATAAAAGATGAGAGACATCAGTTATTTTCATCATAGGTACGCTTCAACTGTGAGGAATTAAACGTAAAAGGATCCGGGAAATCACATCGTATGATAAATTTTACCGTATATCTGTGTAGTGGTGCAGAAGAAAGAAGTATTTGGTCAACAGCAAAAGTTCACCTCAGTTAAATGTTTCCTGTAGGTCTCCACCAGGCTTCTACACACTTCACCTGTTCTTCCATGTAGATCCTCTCTAGAGCTGGGATGTTTGAGGCTGTTGCTAGGCAACACAGACTTTCAGGTTCTCTATTGGATTGAGGTCTGGGGACTGGCTAGGCCACTCCGTAACTTTGAAATACTTTTTTATGTAGCCACTCCTTCATGCCGTACGATCCAGCCTGTACATTTCATCTTCAATGCCCTCAGCATTGGAAGGAGGCTCTTGCCCAAAATCTTACAATACACGGCCCCATTCATCCTTTCCTTAATCTGGAATCGTCTGGCCCCCTTTGCAGAAAAGCTGCCTCTAAGCGTATGTCTCCACAGCCATGCTTCACAGTGGCGTTCTCATCTGACCACATGACCTGATAAATGATACATGACCTGCACTTGTAAAGCACCTTTCAAAGTCAGAGGACTCCAAAGCACTTTATACTACAGTGTATGTATCATTCATCCATTCACACACACATTCATACGTTGATGGTGATAAGCTACGATGTAGCCACAGCTGACCCGAGTCTCACTGACAGAAACGAGGAAGCATTCTACCTATCCCGAGTGCTGCACAACGACGTTACCGGTGTTGGGCAAGTTACTTCAAAACTGTAATGCATTATCTATTACTTGTTACCCTCATTTTAAAGTAATTCATTACATTACAATATTACTGATTTTAAAATGTAAGGCATTACACTACTTTTGCATTACTTTAAGTTACTTTCACCAAAACAACTTCAATATGAATCTGGTAATGTGACGCTCAGTGAGCTCATGACATATATGTGGAAGGTGATGTGTTGTCTGAGCTAGGATTGCTGTTAAAAGCAGTCAGATATAATAACAGTGCTTTAAAATGATTGTTTATTAAATAAAAGCAACAACAATCTGTACTCTCAGCACGCTGCCATCTTATAGGGCCATCTGATCAGGGAGTGGGGTGGTGGGGGCTCCAAGCCTATATTTGCCTTGGTCCCCAAATGCCTTGATACGGCCCTGGATGTGGGACTGACTTCTGGGGTGATCTGATTCTATCACATGTATAAATATTAAATGCTTATATATTATTGCTTTTCACTGGTAAAAATGTGTATTGGGGATAAATCTATCTACTTTTTTCTTTTCAAGCACTTTGTTTTGTTTTCTTGATTTTATTTGAATAATTTCCGACCCTTTCCCTCTCTAACCTTCCTGCATGCTGCATGTTTTCTCCGTCTTCCAGAAAAACGGTTTCCTAGATTTCCTACTTTCTAACTAATCAGCCAAAGAGATCTACCGAACACAACAACAACAAAAAAAAAAGCTTAATATGCGCTGCGCTCCAGGAGCAATGAGTTGAAATCACCGGGGCACAGATTATGAACTCAGCTGAAAAGTACATGAAGTACCAGAGACTATGGGCTGATATAAACGATCGCAAACTAATTACGTTGTTTAGGTGGAGCGATTTTGTGAATATAACAGCGGCCGCGCGCAGGACGCAGCTGGAGTATTTGAGCCATTACCACTGCATCCTCTCTGCTCATAGAATGCCCACAAAGCTGAGTCCATAAATTACGTCATATAGCGTAAATCCTCTAATATTGGCCTGTATTTAATTAACTGCCGGTTATCATATTTTGGCCGGTGTCAGAGTCAGCGGAGGTGAATAATGGCCGTTTTTTAATTGTGGCCGGGTGGAATGTGGTAACAAGCAAGTACGGGGGGCGGTTGTGTCATCCGTCTCACTTTTGGTTTGCCAGTGATAGACCGCGAGGGTAACTTTGACCGTGCGGTGACGAAGAGGAGGCAAAAATTTGATATCAAGTTCAAAAAGAACGTGCTGATTATGCTGCAGAACACTCTGGGGAGCAGTAGCAGGGGTTGTATGAACTAGTCACTAGTCGACTTCACCGCTCTATAGTGACTTTTTATGCCTGTCATCGACTAGTCGCTGTCACGTGATAATGACCGGCAAGATGCAGTCCTCAGAAAAGACAGCAGCCTGCTGTCAGCAGGTGACAAGCTCCTGCACGTCTGGAGGCGACGCGCTGTGCCAGAGCGTCGGTACCGACACCCGCCGTAAAACGGACATTTAACCAAATTGTGACGTTTACCCTCTTGCAATTTAACCTTCCCCTCACCCCATCCTAACCTTAACCAGCTTGCGCATGCAAAGCTCTGATTGCTGACGCGCTCCAGACATCTGCGTCCTGAGCACGGCCTCAGTAACATTATCAAATCAGGTGTCGCCACCTCAAAAACTAATTTAACACACGATCGTTCATGTCGGCTCATTTCCTTTTATGTTTTCTGTCTTTTATTCTTTTATTTGTGCCTGATGCGTTTCGCTGCTGTGGATCAGGGCGCATCACGTGTTTTGTCCTCGGTGACGCACCTAACTGATGTGGCCGGCGAGCAGCGCGCACTCCGCTGTTTTTGCGGTCGGTAGATCTTTTAGAACTGCAATTCAAAGGTAACTCATAAGGTGAATATATATGAACCCAGGTAGCAGTTTTTCTTTAGGATTGAGAGGAGATGCAGGAAGATAATAAACAGGCAGGACAGAAAAATAGTCAAATAAAAACAAGTTAGTTTTTGTACCTGGTGGTTGCAACAAACAGACACCATTGAAGGTAATCACAAGTGAGGAACAGAAAATTAAATAATTATTTTACTGTTTAGAGCAGCAGGAACTCCGAGAGGCTGCAGGCGCATCAGTGAGTTTGCGGCAGCTGCGCAGGGGGAGGGGGGAGAGGGCTGAAGCAGAAACTACCGTTGTTAAAAGAAATGTGTTTAACTTTGAAAATGTGGGCACAATTTTAATTGTCAAAAACTCCAGCGAACCATTAGTTCATTTTGCTCAAATAGAAATTGAGGCCTGCCTCTAATTCTGGTCCTCCTTCCAATAAAGGCCTGGAGCTTGAGTCAAATACAGGCCCGGGCCTGTATTAGAGGATTTACGGTATATATATATATATATATATATATATATATATATATATATATATATATATATATATATATATATATATATGTGTGTGTGTGTGTGTGTGTGTGTGTGTGTGTAAGGAATTCAGCCACAGTGTGCAGCAACAACCAGTTTATCTGTGCTCACCACGTATACGATCCCAGTCTCACATCAGCAGACACACAAGTTTAAACTTGAAGTGACTCACAAAGCTGAGCCGGCAGCCTGACACTTCCCTCCCACTAACAGCTTCTTGTAAGCAGGAAAAAGGACGTATTAATGCTGTTCAGATGGTCGACTCTAAGTAGCTGAATGAAAGAGACAAGCTATAGAAAATCTCCTGTTTGAATCTACTCAGTGCTGCTGTTGTTATTTAGTCATCAAGTCGAAAATACAGGCCCGGGCCTGTATTAGAGGATTTATGATATGTGGATTTTTTCAGGCTTCCCGCAATTTGAATTTTTAGGAAACCCACATCTTGATTCTGGGTTTAAAAATGCATTGTAATTACCGCGTTACTGACAATTGTACAGAGTAAATATTACCATTTTCTTTCCCTGTAATGCCTTACATTACCACATTACAGCAAAAAGCAATGCATTACAGTAATTAATTACTTTTGTACCGCGTTACTCCCAACACTGTTACTAATGATAACTTTCATTACTGTCGTCCCAGCTCTCTTCAGTTCAATGACCGGTCCCTCGTGTAGCTCTGGGCTGTTTCTTCACTCCTCTCAAGATCATTTATTCCCCATGAGGCGAGATCTTGCATGAAGCCCCAGATCGAGGGAGACCATCAGTGATCTTTCTATTTATTCCATGACTTAATATTTCATCCAACAGTTGATCCCTTCTCGTCAAGCTGCTTGCCTTTTGTAGATTGGCTCACTGCAGTCTTCTGAAGAGGTACAATTCTGTCCTTGGTGTCCTTAGACAGCTCTGGTCTCGGCTGTGGTAGTTGGAGTCTGACTGAAGGTGTGGACAGGTGTCTTTTATACAGATAATGGGCTCAAACAGGTGCCATTAACACAGTGGAGGAGAGACAAGCTTCTTACGGAAGTAACGGGTCTGTGACGACCAGAACTCTTGCTTGCTTGAAGGGGCTAAATCCTTATTTTCTGCAACATTATACAAATAAATTCTTTAAAAATCATACATTGTGATTTTTTTACATCCCATCTCTCACAGCTGAAGTGTGAAAATTACCGACCTCTCATTTTTTAAGTGGGACAGCTAGCACAACCTGGGTCAGTATGAAGAATGTGTGGCTGGGTTTGTTTATTTTGAACTCGGTTGAGATCAAAGAAGAGCAGTAAAGTATTCACGGGAAAGATTTACACAGGTGGTGTGTGTGTGTGTGTGGTCTCCATAGTGTTTTTATTTATTTATTTTTTCATTTTTGACTTGAGTCTTGACAGCCTTCCTGTAATTGCAGTACCAAGAGGTTTTCCACCTCAGAGTTTTAATTTTCTATTACATTTAGTAAAGTAGCTCGTTAGTAAAGAAGCTCGTCAACAAGAAAGGACAAGGTCTGCTCCTTTGAGAAAAGTGGCTGAAGCATCTACCAACACAGCGAGGTCAGTGTTCTTAACTCAGACGTTCGTATTCTAGAGCTTCTTCTTTGGAACGTTCATCTTTAGCTGTGCTGCTATGCTACAGGTTTAACAGAGCTGAGCTAACGACATGTGTACTTCCCACAATGCTGTACTATTATTATAGGAATTCACACACACACACACACACACACACACACACATGGACAGAGACAGTCGAGGCAAACAGAGCAGCATCACGATGCTGTTGCTGTAAACAACCCCTGGTGATGAAGAAGCTTCAGGCAGCCATGGTGGCAGTGATGATGTCAGCATTACAGAGGCATTACATTAGGGGGGGGGGGTTCAACCAGAGCTTGGAAAAAGGCTGAGTGGTTCTCGGGTTTTATGATTACAATTGGAGACAAATCACTTTGGAGCATCTATGGCTGCCATCTACCTGTGGACAGGTGCTTACAGGAGAACAGAATGGAGAAGTTGTTCCACACAAAACCATCAGCGTTTCCCTCAGGTCTGGTTCAGTGTCCTGCAAAAATCCTCCGTTCATGTTCAGAACATCAAGTTCTTTCACTCCCAGGAAGAAAACGCTTGCAGGACACCTTCAGAGATTCTTGAATCTGTTGTGAAGACCATAAAAACCTAAAAGGTGAATCCAGCAATGAACTGGGAGCGTTTTCAGGTCAGAGGTCTCTGTGTGGCGGCTCGCTTTGTTAAGACTCAGTGATGTTCAAATGTGCTGGACCTTAAACAGAACTGGGTTCAGACGTTTGTTTGTCTGCCTTCACATGACAGTTCCAGACGGAGAACATGAAACCGATCTCCAGTTCACAGAAGCTTCCCCTCAGAGGAACCACAGGTGTGGCGTCTCTCTTACCTCTGACACACCGATCTTTTTGCAAGCATCCAGGAAGTTCTCCACATTCCTCCGACACTTGGCCATGCTGAGTTTGGGCTGGATGAACAAGCAGAAACATTTTTACACAGTATCTAATAGCATCCTTCTGTTCCACGATGACTAACTCTGAGAGTCACACGTACCACTGCAGGTGAGGGGACATGGATGCTGGCGACGGAGCGCGGGCGAATGTGATTGGCCAGATGGCAGAGCACCACGCCATCCATCAGAGACGAGCTGAGGTCTTCAGGAAGGACCACCTTCAGTCTGCTTTCTATGAGCTGAGGAGGAAACGAGCAGAAACATGAAGATGTGGGGATGTGTTGCTTCATAAAGGCTGTTGCATGAATCCACCAAACATCTCACATCTCTCAGCTGCTCCATGAGCTCCAGCTCCTCTCGCAGCTGCTCCATCTTCCGCCTCATAGTGAACTGAGGGTCCACAGACTCCAGACTCTTGTGTGTTCGCAGAAATACTACAGCAACAAGAAAACAGGATAGGTAACGCCACGCTGAGCCGCATACAGCAACAGGCCGCTCGCCTCAGGGAAAGGCTAAACTGAAGAGTGATGCCAAAGCTCTGTTAACCCTAACCCTCCAAAATGTGTGAGTTTAAACAAACTAGAGACCCTGAAACCGCTGATCCATGCTCTTCTGCTGCTAATGATCAGGCCTGACAACATGATCCAAACCCTCCAGGACTCTCACGTCCCCAACAGCCAAGCCTTCAGGACAGACCTTCTTGTTTCTGATCTTAAAAGCATTCATTATTTATTTTATTTTATTTTTATTGTTATTTATTTGTTTAATTTCCTAACATTTCTGACCTGTTTACAAATTAACTCCACAAAAAGGCTGCGTGGTGGCACAGTTGTTAGCATTGTTGCCTCGCAGCAAGAAGGTTGCAGGTTCGAGACCCAGCTGCGGTCTTTCTGGGTGGAGTTGCATGTTCTCCCTGGGCATACGTGGGTTTCCACCGGTTTCCCCCACAGATCACCACATGCCCGATAGCTTAAGAGTTGCACGTCACTTTGGATAAAAGCTAAATAAATAAACATAAAAAAGAACATTTCTCATCATCAGCGTAAAATCTAGTTTGTTGTAACAGAATGAAATGACTGTTTTCCCCCTCCTCTGACACAGGACTAGTCTGCATGAGATATGGTCTCAAGGTCTCATGCATTCCTTCTAACCTGCTTATATTCAGCTGAACAGAAGAATGAAGAATGAACTCTTTTCTTTTAATTAATCAAAGAACTCTATTTTAATAAAGCTAATCCATCAAAGTGTTAGTCAATAAATAAGATGTGACCGACCTGTGAAATCAAAATATTAATGACTTTATTATAATCCTAAAGAACATAATAAGTAATATGACTTTAAATATTCCAACAGGACTGATCTCACGTAGCGTTTAAAGACATGGCACATTACTTTCACTGATCCAGTCAGAATCAGACAGATCTGACAGAGGCGTGGTTTTGGTGGTGCTTGGTAAATCTGTCAACTTTTCATTCGACCATAAACCAAAACATCCGAAGTATAAAACTATGCCCACGTCATCTTTAACGCCAGTTCAAAGCATTCTAGAGAAGTTGACGGAGTGGCCAATCCGTAACTCTCCTCTTCAACCAAAAGAACCAACGACAAGCTGGGAAATTCGTTGTTATTCCAACTGCTGCAACGATTCCCTTCAGAATAAAAGCTGAACCATCAAGACCCAGGCTCGGGTCTCACCAGACGCCAATAAAATTGTCGTGACCCGGAAGTATCTCACAGACTGGTCTGGTCGGCAACCGCTGCTTTTCTTACCGGCTTCGGTTCCAGAGAAGGTCAAGCTGGACCTCGACATTCCTGATCTAAAGGGGACTTCCATGAAGGGTAGGTAGACCGGCAAAATGGCGTCGAATGTGTTTATGAATCTCCTAACCAAAGCTTAATGCGAAGACATCACCTTCAGTTCCCATTCACCGTCTCATCCACTTTAGTTACACCATACATGTAGTGTTTAGAGTTAGTCTAGTTTAATTTGTTAGTAATAAAATTCTTAACTCTTAAACTTGACTCTCTCTTCTGTATTCTCTGAGGGAATACGAAGCTGTTATCTAATCCCTGCATTAAACAGTTCCAATCTTCTGGTTAAAAAAACCTCACAGATCCATAAGGTTGATTTCATATTTCCTATGGAATCCTATGCCTTATGGCTTATTAAATAACATGTAATTTAATTCATTACATTGTTAAAGTTTAGCTTATAACAGTCCAACTCGTCTCAGTCATCATTCCATCTTCATCAAAATGTCCTAATTTCATTATTAAACACTAATAACATTTTTACTCTGTAAATAAAAAAGCTGGTTGAGAGAGAAGCAGCTTTTCTGAACCAGGTTCTCATCAGAACACACACACACACACACACACACACACACACACACACACACACACACACACACACACACACACACACACACACACACACAGATCAGCTCTTACAGATAGAGAAACAGCATCCATGTTGGTCCCATGTGATATTTCGTGTTATGGTTCTGAATCAATATTTTAAAGTGAAGTATGGATTTTTATTCATCTACACCTGCGTTATAACGCAGGTCACCCGTCGTGGCTTCACAATTTCGCAGATTTTTTCCCCCGTCAATAAATAAACGGTGACAACGATGATTGACATTAACAAAAATCTGAAAATGGAAAAGAAAGGCAAACAGAGAAAAGAACCAATCACAGTGTTGGATCCGGCCGCTGTTTGAACAAGCTAGTGGTAACCATATATGCATGTATATAACAGTGGAACAATTTATGTCTAAAAGGAGAAAATGTCCTCCAGTGGGAGGAAAATCATTAGATGTGACCATGTGACAAGTGTTTGCGTGGTGATCACACATCAGGGTCTCTCCTGGCTTTAGAAGTTACAGCGGTAGCAGCGAGCAGGGCAGGAGATGAATGCTGGACTCAAATCAAACGGAACACACATGTGACACATGTGGTTGTGTTATTGTTTTAGTGGCGCTGCTACAGTAATATAATCAGCGTTTGGTGTTTTTGTGAGAAACAACATTCAGGCAGCTCACTTTAGTTCATTAATTTAGAGGAAACTAATAAATACACCTGAATATAAAGTGTGTAGTGAGGGGTTTTCACAGGCTTAAAACCTCTAGAATAACTGTAAAAAATAAAGCTGGCTAGGTCACAGATTTCGCCTTTTGCAGGTTATTTTTAGAACATAACCCCACAATAAATGAGGGACCACTGTACTGCGAATCCGTACAGACCAATGCATGCACACCACCACCATTCCTACCCCTCCCGCTCGGACCGGGGTGTGGAGGCGTGCGTTCGGTTCGGAGGCCACAAAGAGAACCTGGCCTTTGGGTCACCTATTGAGTACCACTGTCCTACAGCTTTATATTTAGTGTGCATTACAATGAAAATATGAAATAGTACTTGGCTGGGTGAAAGAAAACAGGAGCCGTACGAACTGCTGGTATCTGTCAGAATGCTACTAATGCTTGTTGTCAACTTTACGGACCGTCAAACTATCAGCTGCTGGTTTGCTTAACATGTTAGCTCCAGTTTTCACACTTTATATGTAAGCTCTGGCATACAGGAGGTTTCCATTGTAGGTCAAGGTTCTCGATTGTTCCACGTATGATAATGAGTAGGGCTGCACAATATATTGAAAAATTATCGTCATCGCGATAACAGGACGTGCGATAGGCCCATTGCAAAGCACGTCAAAAACGGCGATAAATGTTTGGTTCAAACATTTCCATCCGTGTCATACATCAACTTTTTGTAAACCAGCTCTATTTTTTACGCGGAAGTATTATTTGACCAATCAAATGTAGCCCTTCTGATATGCGGCCAATCAGATGGGTCCGTTCACGTAATACGTCCGCCCCCTACATAGACCCTTACCCCAAAATTCCACTATCTCCACTCCGCCCCTGCTTTCCACTGCCGCTCGCCTCCCTTGTTCGTCATGCTGGCTCAGAGCAACGAACACACTTTGTGCTGAGGTTTCTGGAATCAGCGCTGCTTTCAAACGTGAACGTGAGTCCGCTCGGTGTCGTTAATCAGCTGATAGTAACCGGGCTGACTCCGACACGTGCCGGTGAACCAACCCACCTACCTCCATGTTGCTAGTGTTCCACCGGGTGGTGACGTTAGCCCCAGGCTCCGGTTAGCTTCCAGCTAAAAGGCTACAGCACTCTCCTCCCAGTCCCACCCTGCTAAAGAGGGCCTGGAAAAGTTCCCCCACACATCAAAGTGATTTTTCATTTATGAGCTTTTATAACCTTGTTAATCAGGATAGTTGATTTGCTGTTGCACATAAACTGTCAGTCAGAAGCTCTGCTAGCCGGTTATCTTAAGAGGAGCTAGTTCAATTTGTTAGCTTGTTATCAGAATCATAGTTGCAGTTTCATCATCTGAGCTGCTTTTTAAGATCTAGGTAAACTTGTTCAATTTGGGGTTAAAAACAAACGTTTTCACATATTTTCCATGTAGTTTTTTTTTTGCCAGTTCCTCTTCTGAAAGGTAGACAATTGTTTTTCTCTTTCCCTCAGAAAATCTTAATATTCTCCCAGTTTGGCCCAGCGCAGTTCACTTTCCAATTGCAGCAACAGCCTTATATCATAACCACATAAGTGGATAAAATGTTCAGTAGCAATGAGAGAATTTGCTGTTGCATTTAAGTGATGTTAACTATTATTTATCATTTAAACTTATATTCTGATTTTTTTATTTATTCAAAAACCCTGGTAAGGGATGTTTTTCTGTATTTGGAGCATCAGAAAAAGTTTTATGGTGGAGGTGATGTTTTAAAGTCACTGAGAAACTGCATGCATGCAGTTTGTTGTTTTGCTGCTAATACAGTAGCAGGTGCAGCTGCATAATTTTGCAATAAAAATGTTATGTTGTAATGGAATTCATGCATTAGTTTTTGTTTGCTTTGAACCCAGAGCAGACGTCACACGCCAGACGACATCAACACTGCATACTTTAGTATTTGTTCATTTATCGTGAGTAATATCGATATTGCAATATTAAGCACTGTTATCGAATATCGCAGGTTTTCCTAATATCGTGCAGCCCTAGTTCCACGTATGATAATGTGTATAAACACGTGTAACGAGGTTCTCGATCGTTCCACGTATGATAATGAGTGTGCGTAAACACGTGTAACAAGGTTCTCTGTACCTGGACTCAGTAGTTAGGTGTTGGACCTTTCCAGAAGATCTCTGAAAGGTCCAACACCTAACTACTGAGTACACATGACTTTTTTTGATGACACAAATATTATGTAAATACATATTACTATTCATTAAAGTAAAATTATTCATAAGCATTAAGCCCAAAGCACAATGTAAATGTTACCTATGAATTAAGACTAATATTGTCAATTAAATCCAAGCCAAGGTAATCCTGTGTATACAAAGCTGTAGCCTTTATAGAACATGTTCACTTCTGTTATTGGCAAGTGACCATTTAGAAAGCAGATAAAAACTATTGTTTTGTGGAAAAGATTGCCTTAACTTAATCAGTTCAAAGGGAACAACACACACACACACACACACACACACACACACACACACACACACACACACACACACACACACACACACACACACACACACACACACACACGGATGTGATCCATCCTGGACTATTTTCCAGAGGAAGTGGGATAGTCCTTCAGGGACCATTATCCAACACCTAAAATAAAGTGACTAAAATAAACTCCCACATAAATGTGCCCAGACTGAAGCAGACTCATTCATAAAGCAGATGCTACACACTCACACATAAACACACACATGCGCACATGCACACTCAACAGGAGACTCATGAACCTGTCCTTATATGGTCTGTGGCGTCTCAGACGTGAACACCTCCAGAACAGAACGACTGTCTTCTCAGATGATGTTGGCAGGATTTTCTGCATCCCAGATTAACGTTCAGAATAAGCAAGCTGACCAGCATGGAAATACTAGCACCATGCCCCAACAGGGCCCCGATGATCACAAAACATCACCTCTTCTCAGAAGTCCTGCGCATGCTCAGACCGGTCATATCATGATAGAGACTCTAAGAGCTAGAGATCGGAAATGTTATGACATCAACCGGCTCTTTAGTAGGGATTATGCATGTGGGTGGGACTCAGCAGAGGGTGTGTGTTTGTGACTGGCCACACAGAGAAATGAAGTAAACAATAACAATTCTGCCAGACAAACAAAACAACTTATTTTTTCTAAAACAAGTGTAGAAGCAAAGTCCCGTTCACACTAAACCAACCAGGAAAACACACGTTTGTGAGCTCCATACAGCCACTCGGTCAGAATCTTGTGAAGAAATGAAGACACTCAAAGCAGACTTCCCATCAGAGAGAAAGATCCACAAGAGAAAAAAGAGATTTTAGCCAAACGGGAAAAAATACTTAACACAGTTGACACGTCAGTTAAAATGTGAACAGGTCATAATGTTGGGCTTTTTGTGACTGAAGTGGTAAGCTGATATGGAATAAGGAAACTTGTGCAGCAGCCTCCACCTTCAGGATGCCAGAGGGTAACAATTTCCAGGTCATTGGAGAGAGGATGCAGTTAGCAAAACAAAATTAACCCCAGGGCACACCGTGTCTTTTGCTGAGAAGGACGTACAATTCTACACACTCCTTTTTAGACTCGCTGGAGCATAGCACCTAAAAATCCAGGAAGTTGGCAACAGACTCGTGATGCAACATGTTAAATCTGATTTGACTCGAGCTTCCAGTAAAACTCGAGATGTTGTCTGTTGTTCAGAACTACTGGGGCCCAACATCAGGGTCAGGTCCCGCCGCTGCTATGTACAGGCTCTGGGGTAAAGGAGAAAGTTATTAAAGTCACCTCACCAAGTCAAAGACTTGTTTTAAAAGAGCAGGTTTATGAGGAAATGTTTAACCTACTGTTAAAGGTGGGGTAGGAGTTCCTGGAAAGACTTTTTAAACAAGCTACATTTGGAAAATACCCAACTGAAAAGATCCACCCCCTTTCATTAGGCTCCTCCCTAAGCCACGCCTCCAGAATACTAGAAAATGATGGATACTTTAGAGTCAGTCAACCGTTAAAACATAACTTTATCCTAACTTTTAGAACGTCTTTGACAGCTTTCCCTTCAGTATTCCTAACCCGTACTTCACATCAGCGGCGCGAAACGTTGCCGCTTCAAACAGAATCCATTATGGGGGTGATTCAAACAGGCCATGATGTGGAAATGTACAGGCAGAAGTAGCGTGCCACGCACGCTGCTGAAGATGGGATTAGGTGCTGTTTATATCAAGAGCCGCTTCTGGAACACGTCGTCGTCGTCTTCCTCCGCTTATCCAGGTCGTGGGGGCAGCATCCCAACTAGGGAGCTCCAGACCGTCCTCTCCCCGGCCACCTCCACCAGCTCCTCCGGCAGGACCCCAAGGCGTTCCCGGACCAGATTGGAGATGTAACCTCTCCAACGTGTCCTGGGTCAACCGGGGGCCTCCTGCCGGCAGGACATGCCCAAAACACCTCCCCAGGGAGGCGTCCAGGAGGCATCCTGACCAGATGCCCAAACCACCTCAACTGACTCCTTTTGATCCGGAGGAGCAGCGGTTCTACTCCGAGTCCCTCCCGAATGTCCGAGCTCCTCACCCTATCTCTAAGGCTGAGCCTGGCCACCCTACGGAGGAAACTCATTTCGGCCGCTTGTATCCGCAATCTCGTTCTTTCGGTCATTACCCAAAGCTCATGACCATAGGTGAGGATTGGGACGTAGATCGACCGGTAAATCGAGAGCCTGGCGTTCTGGCTCAGCTCCCTCTTCACCACGACAGATCGGCTCAGCGTCCGCATCACTGCAGACGCCGAACCAATCCGCCTGTCGATCTCTGGAACACATCTATTAAAACAGTCAACATAGAGCTAGACACACGGTTTCACTGTAAAAGTCCTGTAATTCTGAAAATAAAAGACTAATACATCAACTCATGTGATCTAACGGCTCGTTTACGCCCAGCATCGTTTGAGAACTGCAGCGGTGTATTTTGCACGGCTTTAATCCTGGCAGTGGAGATGCACAAGCGGCAAGACCAAATGTGCGTGATTTCCTTCTTCCTTTTGGTTAAGTGGCGGGTGGCATAAACAAACCGTGACCCTTGAAGTCTTGAAGGATCTTGTGATGTCACGAGTCCAGCGAGGAGCACGGCAGAGAAGCCGCTCCGTGACTGAGACTCTACCGGTGTGAACTGGCACACAGCCAAGCTTGTGAGTGAACCGTTCAGCGCCGCCGATGCTTCCAGTGTAACATAATACTCATGTAACCGTACAAACGCAGTATGCTAGGTAATACGGCTAGCCCCGCTCTGGGTTCACTTCCTGTTCCACAAATTTAATGGACGGATGGCTCAGGATCCAATCACTAAGAACAAGCCTGTCACAATGGTTGGATGAGGTTTTACCAGGATTGTACGTTTCAGAGGTGATCAAAATGATTCCTTTGTTTGAAAAAAAAAACTTTAATGTATTTGATGGTATTGGTGTGTGAAGAGCATTTCAAGCGGTATGGCAAAAATACACCAGATAATATATCGTACCCCAGTTTTAACTATAATTATGTACAAGGACATTAGATTTTCCATTTTACAGTTAAATTAATCCAAATTTTATCTGTTTTATTATTAAAACTTTGCTTAAAACAAGCAGCACAGCTGAGAGGATGGATATGATGAAAACTGCTTAGCAGTAATATTTAACAATGTGCTTGTACGAGGTAAGCGTTTAGGTCATGTATGACATCATTAGCTAAAGGGGGACCAAAAGGACAGAAACCAGACATAAGGGCAAGGTGAAAAACAGTCGACCAGCTTGTACGGAGGTCTGATGTGGTCAGTTAACAGAAAAAGATGGCTCACCCTGGCTGCGCATGCCTCCGTCGCCACGGCTACGATGTGTGTCTCTATGTAGGAGTGAGGCCTGTGGGAGGAGGGATGGGTCTAGACAGGAGGTAGGGGGTGAGCACGGAAGTGAGGGTGGGGCTACAACCAGGAAGTGATCAGAGGAAAGTGATGTGTGTTGTAGGAAGTTCATTCCACAAATGCAAACCCCAAATACATCAAGATCACCAGGAAAACGTTTGGAAAAACATGGGTCGGAATCAATGACACAAGTATTGATTCAGGAGTTCAGAATCAGTGAATCCAACATTTAAGTCATGCAGGAAAAACGAACAGGAGGAATTTAACAAGAAGACAAGACACAACATAAAAAAAGCACAAAACAAAATCAAGATTAGTGACATTTCACGACACAACTCCACCCGACATGCTGTTAGCATCATGTTAGCTTCCAGCAGCAGTTAGAGACAGACCAGAAACCACTGGCAAAGAAAAACTACAATAAACTACATATAAACAAGGTCGCTGCGCAGTGGCTAGAGATGTTGCCTTGAGGCAAGAAGGTCCTGGGTTCGCTTCCCGTTCTGGGGTCTTTCTGCATGGAGTTAGCATGTTCTCCCTGCGCATGCGTGGGTTCTCTCCGGCTTCCTCCCACAGTCCAAAAACATGACTGTTAGGTTAACTGGTCTGTCTAAATTGTCCTTAGGTAGGTAGGTAGGTGTGTGTGTGTGTGTGTGTGTGTGTGTGTGTGTGTGTGTGTGTGTGTGTGTGTGTGTGATTGTTTGTCCTGTGTGTCTCTGTGTTGCCCTGCAATGGACTGGCTCTCTCTCCAGGGTGTACCCCGCCGATTGCCCGTTGAGAACTCTCTCAGTAGAAGACGAGTAGTGATCAGGGCGTTAAACAGCTGATCTGGTTCACTTTATATGGGCTAATAAGCTCACAGGGATTCTAAACGCAGATGTAGATGGACACCAAAAACTGGGTTATCAAATCTCACAATCAAATATCCATCCAATCAAATCCCACAAATCCAAGTTCAGACATAACCCCGGATTTGTGTTTCTAGAGCCGTGAACTAATAACCTAAACAACAACTAGAAGCTTCTCTACGAGGACTAGCTCACTTTAACCTCCAGAACAAAGCTTATGTTGAAGAGCATTTTGAGCATTCATCTAAAAATATAGGACATGAATACATTGGTTTGGTCCTTTTTAAACGAACCACAAAACTAAGCAGCAGACCTGTTTGCTCAGGAGCCGGAGCCAACTCACCTGAACGAGGCTTCAGTCCAAACGGAGGACTGGAGTAGGACGGAGGTCCGCTGACTGGAGATCTGTCATCTCGCTGCAACAGCAACAATAAAAGAGCCGTTTTAGTCGCAGGACTGGTGTTTGATCACAGAGCAGCCTGCACAGACAAACAGACTTATGAAGGAACGCTGGGATGAGAACAGCAGCAGACACACCCAAAGGTATCTAGTTCCAGTTATAACCTGCTTTTGAAATGAACTGGTCTACAGGCTCACAGCTGGAACTGACTGGTTCAGTACCAAGGGTTACTAACCCAGCACCAACGCATCTGAGGAATCCAGAAGAACAAACATGCACAGTTGAGCTAGGTGGAGATTTTCTAACAGAATTTCACCCCGTGTTAAAATCTGACCTCCAACCTGCTGCAGTCACAACATCACAGCACACAAACACAGAAAGATCTCATCGTGAAGACGCTTAAACAGACGGAGACACAACAGACTTGTGTCAGAGACCAAACGACTCCACCAGGGGACCACAGATCAGACACAAGCGCAGCGTGTTCCTTACACAGGCCGTGTAAGCAGGAACATGTTCATCTGCTCAAACACAGGACAAAAGAAAAACCAGGGCATAAATGCCCCTCCACAGGTGAGTGTGGCCCACTAGCTTCTCCATTCCTCACTAACAGCTTCAGTACATCCAACTTTAGCCGTTTGCTATTTCTAGAGAGCACCGGTGAGAGGAGAGCGTACAGCAGCACAGAGACATGTTCCATGTCCGTCACACACAAAGCTGCTGGATGAAACGTGAGAGGGAAAACACCATCTAACAGCAAACAGACAAGTGGTCTGACTGGGAAGCACGACTGAGGACCGCTGACTCTGATGGTCACAGCTGGCATCCAGAAGTCTGCTGCTATGGTTACCTTCAGTGGCATGTGCCATTCATACTGCCGGTATGCAAGCTGGGCCTGAAAGCGGGCCTTCTCTAGAATCATCTGTCTCTTCTTCTGGAACTCATAGCCACCTCCGTCCATGCGCTGCTACAGAACGCACCAAACATTAAGCTGCATGTGTTTCCCATTCCATGGATACTTACTGGATTACAGGACTTTTCTAGGATGAATCTTCGTTTACACAGAGAAACAGAAAATGAGACAACAAATGCTAAAACTACAAGTTTTCTGTGGTCCTGAAAACATGACTGGACTGTAACAACAAATCACAATTACCAACAGCTTCACCTCCACCACCGTCAGATAGCTAAGTATGATCTGGTGTAGGGGTGGGTGGTTTCATTTCATTCATGAAGTATCAAGAAAAATAATCTTGAAATCCTAATTTCACAAGTGGAACTGGAAACATGAGAATTAGGGCTGGGCGATATGACCTAAAATGTTACCTCATGATAAATGGACGATGACTACAGGTATGCGCAGAAACAAAGGTTGTCCACTAGATGGGGCTGGCACGTGTATCACGTTGAGTCACTTTTTACACTCAAGGTGTTGCAGCTTCTTAAAGGGACACACACGCTGCCAACCTACACACATCTTATCATTTTTTTTATTATCAGATTTATTGACATGGGAAAAATGATCTCGATAAGAGTCAGAAATTTCGAAAGCGATACATTTTCGATTTATTGCCCAACCCTAATGAGAATATGGTGCAAAAGTCCATTTTGTTCAGTAATTCAACTCGTCTTCAACCCTCCCTGCTGTCACCCCTAGCCTTTGGTAGTTCTCAAACATCTTCTAACAGACTTCATTGACCCTACCTAGTATTACTGCCAGAGAATGAATGAATGAATGAATAACTAGAAGTGTTTTTGTGTACAGTGTCAGGTAGAGCTGCACAATGTTATATTTCAGCCATTCCATGACTGCACAATACAGTCGGGTAATATTATTTGTAATATATAATTTTTCGTGCCCAGGCAAAATTAAATATCCTGATGTGCTAATGAGACGATCTCAGTCTGTTCGTTTAGCTCACGTGGATCCAGCAGCTCTGAATGTTTAAAGCTGTGAAACCAAACATGGCTGCAGTCTCCGTGTCCTCTCACATCAGTGAGTAGGGAGAGAGGCGTGTAGTTTCTGAGCTATGTTGGCCGTTGCAATGATGAAAATGAATATTAACAGATCTTTTGCTTTGTTATGTCATCAGATTTGTCGTTACCATCACATTACTCTGAAGTATCATGTTATTTTTGGGCCATATCGTGCAATGTCAGACACAAATTAACTCAGTCAGTTGTCATATAATATTAGGGTACACGACACGTAGTCATCCACCAATCACACGTGTTCTTACTCAGTTGGTGGAAGCAGAACACGAGGAGATGCAGCATTTCTTTATTTTTCATTGTTTTTGCAGCTTTTTCATGCATCAACAACACATCGTGTGTCTCAGTCGGTTGACCTATCGACCAATAGCTGAAGATTTTGCCTCTGCAGGCCTAACCTTTCATCTGTTGGATTGGGTAAGCTGTAGATCAACTGTGTGAAACAAATACGATGCAAACGGAGGTTATGATGAAAACCTGAATGCTACTTCAATAATATATGAAGCAGGACTGTGAACGTAATTTTTGTGGACTGTTTTATTGGGAGGACATGAATTGGATCTTTGTCGATTACTTTTGTTCTAAACTGCTCTGTTTTGTGTTTGTTGGGAAGTTTTCAGATTTCCAAGTGCTTTGGTAAAAGCTCTTACTTTCTCTACAGTTTAGACAGTAGAGTGCTGCAAAAGATTCAGTTTGACCTGGAAGAATGCAACTTACCTCCCGTGGTGCAGAACACATTCACGGGTCAATGCAGCATGACCTAAAGCGGTTTTCAAGTCGACTGTTGAAAATTCTTGTATTTATTAACATTGCACTTTAAATTGTAGGTTATAAAAAAAAAGCAATGTGAATGACTTCTAATATTGTGCAGCCCTACCATCAGATTACTCCTCATTGTCAGAATACTCTGAAATATCATTTTATCATGTCTGGGCCCTTTCACCCGCCGCTAGTCTGGCGACAGCTACCTTGTTTAGGACTGAGCCTGAATTGAAAGGTGGAGAAGACTGAAACAGTGTACCTTTGATACTATGGTGCTGTCGTCACTGTCCTGCCCGCTGATGAAGGGAAACAAGGAAAGAATAAGAAACATGAGACCACACTTAAATCCACCACCATCCTAAATGTAAAGATTTCATTTTCTATCAAAAATTTGAGAACTTAAAACTGCAAAAGTAGATTTGAAAAACAAAGTAGCTTCAACTTTTTTTCATGCCTCTCAACAACGTTCTAAAGCGTCATTATTAGCGTCTCAGGGAAGTTACCCGAGGGGAGGGCGCGTGTTCAGCGACTACGTTTGCGTTAAAAACCTAGCTTGCTTACAGATTTGTTATAACAGCTTTAAAGGTTGGGTAGCCTTCATTTTGTTAGCTACCTCAGGTGAACTCTATCTCTAGCACATTCGGGACCCGCTAGTTGTTAGTTAGCTTGCTGCAACCTGCAAACCCCATCCCGCAAGATCCTGGAGGACCTGCGGGATCCCCATCTCATCGCAGGGTTCTATCTGGAACCACACTGGAGCAGATACTGAAAATCTGACAAACCATTACTTATGGAAATGCCGTCCAACTGAAATTAGGGATGCACCGATCAGGTTTTTTGCTGCTGATCACCGATACCGATCACGTGGATTGGCCAGAAATTTTCTACAACATTATAATGAGTGGTACAAACTACATAATCTGGGAATAAAGGAAATGCAACCTAATCTAAAATGGTCTGTATTAGGGTTGTCACGGTGTGAAAATTTAACCTCACGGTTATTGTGACCAAAATTACCACAGTTTTCGGTATCATCGCAGTATTTTTTTTAAACGTGCTACATTTTCACACAATTAAATAAACCCTGTATGTCAGGAAAATATTGTCCTCAGTTTGTGTCTAAATTTTGCCTAAAATGTGTTATTTTGTAATTATGTTGTTTATTTGTTTACATTTTTCCCCTTTAGTCTTTAAAATAACAATATTTGCCCATAACTTCTTATTTTGTCTGTTTGATGTCATCATTTAAAAATATTAGACCAGATGATACTCAGTACTCAAGTAGCCTTCTAATCAGATACTTTTTTACCCTTACTTGAGTAATAAACCCTATATCAGGAAACTATTGTCCTCTGTTTGTGTCCTTCCAGTGAGCTTTGCAGATGTGGGAAAATGTCATCAGGCAGTAATCGTTGTTAAATTCATAATTATTCTCTGAGAGACCAACTCTTATCTGCCCCTGGGAGCCCCGTAATGCATAGCGTCATTTCAACATGGGGGTGTCCGCGACACGGTTTATATGCAGGTAGCGGCGCTGCGGCTGCTTTATATAGCGACTCGTTGCATTCTCCCTCAACCCAAATCCTCGGATCACGCATTTTAGCTAAAACGCTAACGTTAGCTTGCCTTGCGTTGACTGTAGAGTTGTGGGTGATGGTCACGCAGATGTGTCATGAGATTTGAAGCGTTGCTGCCTTTCACAGACACTTTTTCTGCACGTGCTGCAAACAGGATAGCCGTCTTCTAACAACTCCCTCGGCATTCTTCAAATATCCAAAATATGCCCGTACTTCCCACTTTGTCTTCTTTGAGGGATAATAAATGTCCTCCTGAGCGCTGCCGTTTCCTCCTTTGACCATTATTTCAGCATTAGCTTCAAGAAAGTTTTGGTTGTAAACAACAAAGTGCGCATGTGCCGCCGGCAACTTCAGCAGATGATATGGTGGCTGGTAAGGGTCACCGTGCCTACACCGCAGCCACGGTAACCCACCGAGATAATATAGTTTTTTTTTAAAACAAGACGGTTATTATTGTCAACTCTTTTTTTTACCGGGGTTTACCGCTACACTGGTTACCGTGACAACCGTCCTTGATCGGTCTGCTTTGATCTATTTTGAAAATTCCGATCAAAACCGATAGGGGCGCTATCGGCCGATTACGATCAAATGCCGATCCATCGGTGCATCCCTAACTGAAATGAATCAATTCAAGCCATAATGTGTATATACTAAAGGAACTGTGGTATTAGTTCTCGACTGGCATGGGAATGTCTTAGTATTGCCCTAGAGGAGCTCGCCCAAGAAGCTGGGGAGAGAGAAGTTTGCTTCTCTACTTAGGGTGCTGCTGTCGCAATCCAACTCTGGATAAGAAGGCGGCTAAATGAATGGAGACGTGATGCGGTGTGCAGCAACGGCTAACATTACTAGCAACCAAATGGAAGTTGATGGGTGGATAAATAAATGAAGATGTGAAGCTACCCGGAGCGCCTAGCAACAATCGGTAACGATTTTTCTGCATTTCTGCTGAGTGGTTGTGTGCGGCTCACATAGCGTGAATAACCAGCAAAGTTCTACTGACAGAGACAGCTGTGCGTTCTCTCAGTGATTAGAGAGACTTTGGTGTTTGCATCACAGCATGAACTAGCTTGGCTCAGGAGTTGTTTGTCCTGGAACCACTGTGGTGCTTTTACACTGGCGTTTAAACGTGTGTGTGCATATAGCACACAACCAAAGTCATTTCAGGGATTATATCACTTGGATTTTACACAGTACTTAATCTACAATACAGTCAGTAGAAAAAAGCAGGAACTCTAGCCTGAAGCCAGGCTAGCTTAGCTCATCAATCCTGGTGGATATAAACTGTTTCTCTGGAGAAAGCCCATTCAGAAAAGCGGCTTACAACAGGTAAGATAGTCATTATTTATACAGAACCAGGCTTCAAAGCAGCCAAAAACGCTATCATTAGGGTCGCAGGGATTAACCGGTTTGGCTATTAAACCCAGATACCCCCTTCCCCCCACCTGTAAAGATGTCTCCAACACCACCAATAGAAAACTAAAAGACAATAGCGCGACCTGCACGGACAAAAACAAAAGTGCACACGCAGCAGAAGCAGAACCGGTGACAGCAACCATCAGGACTGCTCCATTTCCACCTAGGAAGAATCTCCTGTGTGGGAATATATCTAATACATCTAAAATATTTGATTTTATATTTGTCATTATTATTATTATTAATATTATTTTCTTAAGGTTCACACTCAGGAACTTACTTTAAAGACTCGTCCACTGTGACCATCTCCACTGGGTACAGCTGGACTCCCGACAGGTCGTCCTGCTCCGTGTTCACTCTGACACACAACATGTGACGGTTAACAGCAACCCTGTTTAGTACCATGCTGCAGTTTACATAAACCCAAGCACAACATCTCAGCAGACCTAGCTCAAGCAGGGAGGACTCTGGTTTTAGCTCAGTAACTGAAACTGTGGTTTGTTTATTGTCTCTCACCTGCTGGGGTCCTGCAGCAGCTCCACAGCCTCCTGCAGTTGGTTGATCATGTCGATGTGGAGCTCCGTGCCTCTCAGGACCTTGGACCTAAGGCGACGGACACACAAATAAAAATGTATATCAGCTGGTTTTTAAATGACCCCTGTGAATAATCTAAATCTGGAATGAGAACAAAATCAGCAGTGACATGGTGGGAACAGCTTGGAAGGACAGAATGTTGTCAGGGGAACGTTGAAATCCTAGTTTCTGGGTGATCCGGGATGATGGTTTTGTGAGTTATAAATATGACGTGATCTAAGGCAAACCATTAAAACATATAAGAACGAATTACATACGTTTGATGGGTTTGCCAGTGTGGGTCTTCCTCTATCCTCAGGGGTTCTTCAAAGTCTCTTGCTGTTCGACCCTGCACACACACACACACACACACATACACACGCACACACATGCACACACACACACACACACACACACACACACACACACACACACACACACACACACACACACACACACACACACACACACACACACACATCAGTACCAGCTGTAGCGGTCACATGACCCAAATCCTTAATCAGCCATTGGTCTGAAGTAAGAGACGTTACCACCACCTTCTCTTTACAATAACAACACTGTGGCCAAGACTTCTGTCCCTTCTCTGCTCATCTCACCTCATCCTTTATACGCTTTAGTTATAAGAAAGCTGATTAGTAAAAGACACATTTGGAGCTGCTTTTTAACCCTCCCGCTGTCCTAATGGGTGTGACCCCGCAAGGATAGTTGGCCATTGAGCAGGATGGATGGTTTATCCCTTGGGTCCATGTGGCAGGAGTGAGCACCACCTCACCCCTGCAACATGGACCCAAGGGATAAACCAACCATCCTGCTCAATGGCCAACTATCCTCGCGGGGTCACCCATAAAGACAGTGGGAGGGTTAAATACTAAGCAATAATAATACAGCATTCATAACACCACAGCACGGTGCATGTAGCTTTAACATCAAACTAAATGTTTCTCATTAAGAGTCACTTTCAGCTATTGCTTTTAAACGAGTTGCAGTGGCTCTTGAGCCAGGAACTTGAGCAGCCTCAGATTGGACAGCACTTTGTAGTCCTCTGCTGAGCAAAAACTTCCCTTTACAGGTTTGTGGGTTGGGTAGGAGGGCTGGACCTGCTTGAATGAAAGAGCAGTTTACTGTGCTGGTAGTAGGGCTGGGAAATACATCTAAAATGTATTGTTATCTAAATTTCTGACTCTTATCCAGATAATTGTTCCCATGTCAATAAATCTGATAATAAAAAAATGAAAAGATGTGTGTAGGTTGGCAGCGTTCATGTCCCTTTAAGAAGCTGCACCACCTTGAGTGGTGTAAAAATGTGACTCAACGTAACACACGTGACAGCCCCATCTAGTGTGTCTGCGCGTACCTGTGGTTATCGTCCATTTATCATTATCGAGGTGAAATCCTCAATATATTGTGATATTGATTTAAGGCCATATTGCCCAGTCCTAGCTGCAGGGTATTTGCAGGTTTCAGGGAGCCAAATTAAAGACTTTTTAAGACCTTTTTTAAGGCCACTTTGACCAAATTGAAGCAAACTTTTTCAATTAAATTTAAGCTATAATTTCCAGCTATTGCCTGGAACCGGTACTAACCACGTCGCAAACCTGGGATTAGCCATCCAGTTACCATTGAACTTGCACTTCCCCACTAGCTTAACCAGCTAATGTGCTCATCTAAAAATAGCCGTCGTTGTCATCTTCCTCCACTTATCCGGGTCCGGGTCGCGGGGGCAGCATCCCAACTAGGGAGCTCCAGACCGTCCTCTCCCCGGACACCTCCACCAGCTCCTCCGGCAGGACCCCAAGGCGTTCCCGGACCAGAATGGAGATGTAACCTCTCCAACGTGTCCTGGGTCGACCCGGGGGCCTCCTGCCGGCAGGACATGCCCGAAACATCTCCCCAGGGAGGCGTCCAGGAGGCATCCTGACCAGATGCCCAAACCACCTCAACTGACTCCTATCGATCCGGAGGAGCAGCGGTTCTACTCCGAGTCCCTCCCGAATGTCCGAGCTCCTCACCCTATCTCTAAGGCTGAGCCCGGCCACCCTACGGAGGAAACTCATTTTGGCCACTTGTATCCGCGATCTCGTTCTTTCGGTCATTACCCAAAGCTCATGACCATAGGTGAGGATTGGGAAGTAGATCGACCGGTAAATCGAGAGCCTGGCTTTCTGGCTCAGCTCCCTCTTCACCACGACAGATCGGCTCAGCGTCCGCATCACTGCAGACGCCGAACCAATCCGCCTGTCAATATCCTGATCCCTCCTACCCTCACTCGTGAACAAGACCCCGAGATACTTAAACTCCTCCACTTGAGGTATGAGGTGTAAAAATAGCCCTCTTTCACAACCAACTGAATGTGTACGGTTCCGCTTACGCTAACATGGTACACAAAAAACGCTGAACACTAACTATAAATTCACAACAGTTTTATAGAAATAAAAGAATCTTGTTTATTGGGTCGTTGGTAATTTAAGACCTTTGGAAACTGTACTTAAGGATTATTTGTCATTTTTAAGGATTTTTAAGGCCTTAAATTTGGAAAAACTAATTTAAGACTTTTTAAGGACCCGCAGATACCCTGTAGCTGGTAGCTAATATAAAGGCTAGCAGGTAGCTTTTTCAGTTCGCCAACCATCAATAGAAAGCACGAGAAGCTTTCTTTTTTGTTTGCGTCATGGCGGAGCCTGGAAGCAAAGGGAAGAGAGGAATGTCTTTGGAGGCGAAGCAAAAAAGTGTGAACAAGACAAAGAGCTAAAACCAGAGTGAACGTCGGCGCGGCCTACACTCGTTGGTTTCCACTTCAAACCGACAAGTAGCAACAAAGTCCTCATTTTTTCTTTGTTTCTGAACTGCCACTAATCATGCATTCATAAAAACATGCTAAACACCACAACGTTATCTGCTAATCCTGCAGCAGGGCCGTTTACAATGTTGTAATTCTGCATTCAACCAGTAGGGGAAGAAGCGACGCACTTAGTAAGTGTTAGGTTAAATAGCTGAAACAGGATCTTAAGGATTTGCTTAATTCAGGCAAAACACAGAAGAAACAGTAAACTGAAAACATGAACGAGAGCATGTTTAACATACAATCAGAAGCAGCTGATCCATGCGCTCTAATACCCACATGCCTCAGTGAAGTTCAGTATCTTTCTCCAAATATCACAACAATGATCATCCCACAGGTAAATTTATACCGACTCTACATAAAGGGACAGCTCAGACTGCAGTTACACTTAAACCCCTGCAGCCAAAAACGACAAATGCAACGGTGGAATAAATCTTCCTGGTGAACTCGTCAGTTAACTCTGTCTGGGAGGGAGGAGAGGAGGGAAAGAGGGGAGCTCTTGCCTTGATGTAGTTGATGAAGCGAGTGCTGAGAGCCGAGTCTCTGTAGCTGTACTGTTCGTTCAGGGCTTCCGTTGGGCTCTCTTCAATCAGACGCAGCGAGTCAGAGTTTGGGTCTGCTGAAATCAAACAAATGAGATCTGTCAGAATGCTTAAAGTTGTGTTGGCAATCTGCAAAACAAAGCTAGCTTTTAAACACGGTCACAGAGCTCTCACCCCTCCTATTGGAGATCATCTGTAGGCCACGCCCCCCTCATAAGGGAATGTGTATTGCTACAGTGAACGAGATAGAGCTAACATCAGTCGTCATTTTCTAGGTCCAAATGTCTTTTGTTGTCCGTGACTTGGAATGGTGCTTTTGGGACTCTGGTAGTTTGTGGCTGTTTCTCCTTCTCCGGTATTAGTGAGCAGAGAGCCTCTCAGACCAGTGGTGTTCTGTTGCTAAATACACGAGTGTGCAATGAGTGGAGGGCTCAGACAAATGCACACATGTGGCAGTTTGGCGAGACAGAAAACCAGAGGGTCCAATAGTTGCTTTTGGTCTGAGTCACATTATTGGCTGAGGTTTTTTTTTAGACGAATGCAAGAAAACCACTTCCTTATATTTATAGCTATACTATGTTAGACTGTTGGTAAGAAGCATGAAAAAAATGTTTTCAGTTCATTTATTTTGCAGACTTGCCATTTAGCTTCAAGACATTTACATAACAGGAGCAGCATTACACCGAGTATCAGAAATGCACCAAAGCTGGTACCGGGCATCAGTCCAACACCACGAGTGTGTACTCTTACACATCCGATACTACAGGGCCTAGTGCTAGTGTGATGAGAACTTTGTGTCCTTCTACCAGACATTATTAGCATGCACACAAACACTAACCAAGTAAGTGGCGGTGAAGAACCATAAAATGAATGTAGAAGAGGAGGAGACATGCAGCAACGTGACTTTCAGCATCTGGGTGGCAGTGGAGCTACGTCAGCAGTGGGCGGGTGTTTCTAGATGTATGAACAAGACTAAAGGAAGGCCGACGGCTAATTACGTTTGTACTTTGGTGAAACGTACAGGTAAATGATGCTGTTGATGCTACTTTTAAAGATGCACATCCAGTAAAGTGAGTTTTGGCAAAATCAGAAAACGACGTGGTTCTATGTCAGTAGTTAGGGTAGTAAGGTACTAGTAAAAACACGTCAAGATTATTTCTGTTCTAATGAAAACCAACATTCCATTAGTTCATTTCACTAGTCCTCGTATGGGTACTTGGTATCAGTAAGTACTCAAATATAAGTAGCTGTACTCTGGGGAATTCTGGTGTCAGTGCATCCCTACTAAATAAAATCCTAGAATTTTCATGTTATCTAAATTAGAATCATCATTTTTACTGCTATAGAAAATAATGCTTATACACGTTTCCTTCCTTTAATCTCATCATGCTGCTAAAGCAATGAGAACTATCTAAAGTCATGTTCTGCTGTCAGACTCGGTTAATGTGACCCGCCATCAGCTTAACCTAATTAAAGTCTATTTAAACCGTGTGTCCTGGGAGCTGCTGCCGTTCTATTAGAACCCCACAGACCGTGACAGACAGATCATGGCTCTGGTTAGGGTGTTCAGTGGAGTTGGGATCTCACCAGCAGCAGACACAAGTTCTCTAAGGGCGTCAGAGATTTCTGCTGCCTTAAAACAACTTCATTTCACTCGATTCATAACAGATTTGAACACCACTGTTATATTCATAAGATGGAGCATTTGTCAGTCGCCTCCTCCGACTTTTGCTTTTCACTTCAAAAAGAATTTAGCTGCTTTATAATAATAATACATTTTATTTTAAAGCACCTTTCAGAACACCCAAGGTCACTTGACAGAAAATACGTTCAGAAAATACATTAAAACAGCAATAAAACCATAATAAAACGCAAAGAAGAAAAAACAAAGAGAGAAACAGTTCAATAAAATCAGAGGTTGTAGGCAGATTTAAACATGTGTGTTTTGAGTTTGGTTTTGAAAAGGGTAAAACTGTCGATGTTCCTGATGTCTGGGGGAAGTGAGTTCCAGAGACGGGGAGCAGAGCGGCTGAAAGCTCTGCTCCCCGTGGTAGTGAGACGGGCAGAAGGAACCGCAAGATGGATGGAAGAAGAAGATCTGAGAGAACGGGAGGGGGTGTTAATACTTATAAGGTCTGAGATATATGGAGGAGAGAGGTTATGGATTGCTTTGAGGGTATGGAGGAGAATTTTGAAGATGGACCTGAATTTAACTGGGAGCCAGTGAAGCTGCTGGAGAACCGGGGTGATGTGGTGAAAGGAAGGGGTTCTGGTGATAATACAGGCTGCTGAATTCTGGACCAGTTGCAGTTTATGAAGGAGTTTGTTGGGGAGACCATAAAGAAGTGAATTGCAATAGTCGATACGGGAGGTGACGAGGCTGTGGACGAGAATGGCGGCAGTGTGAGGGGTCAGGGAGGGGCGGAGACGGTTTATGGAACGAAGATGGAAGTATGCTGACCGAATTATGTTATTAATGTGAGCTTGAAAAGAAAGTGAGCTGTCGAGGATGACAACCAGACTCTTGACCTGAGGGGAGGGGGAGACTATGGCGCTGTCAATAGTTAAAGAAAAGCTGTCAGATTTGGAGATGGTGGATTTAGTACCAACTAGAAGAAGTTCAGTTTCATTGCCGTTGAGTTTGAGGAAATTAAAGGTGAACCATGATTTGATTTCTGAGAGGCAGAGTGTAAGGGAGGATGGTGGGAGAGTTGAGTTGGCTTTAAAATTACTGCTAGCAAAAAATCTACAAGAATTAAGATAAATGAATCATTGTTATACTAGCTGCTGATTTTAGCAACATCTGTTATTTAAGTAAAAGGGGGAGACATGTTTTATTGTGCTAATATACATTAGGGCTTGTACTATAAAGTGATAAAACTAGTATTTTTCCCAAGTGTATCATCCCTTCAGAAGCTCACAGCCCAAGCTTCAATCCTTTCAGGTGTCTGCCACTGCTGATGTCCGTCGTGAGAGCGCGTACCTGTCAGGGAGCTGATGTGTTCGCTGGAGTCGTCTTTACCGATTCCTTCCTCCTCTGTGATGTTGCTCATCGGGGCATTGAGACTCAGGCTGTCTTCATCTGATGGCTAAAATAAACACAAACCCAATTCAAATAACAGGTAGATCCTAAAAGCACAAATGACTGATGAATGTTATAATAATTATGATCATTATTTTTATTATTATGATTCTTAATAATAAAATTATGATTGATACTGAGAGCAGAGTTTGTAAATTAAAGTTTCACAGTTTCTATTAATAAACATTTTTTAAATGTGTACATAAACAACGTTGGACCTAAACATGCATGCGCACGCGCAAACACTTGCTACGTAAGTAAACGTGCACTACCTCAGTGGCAGAATGCCTCTTGTCCCCGTTGTCGCTGCCGACTCCTGAGTCGCTGTCCTGTTTCTTCTGCTGCTCTATGTCCTCCACACTGCAGACACATTACACAAGTCACATGCCTGAACACACACACACATGCACACACACATACACGCACACAGGAGGGGTGTGTGTGCTTAAAGTGAAAGAGACACACTGAAACGGAGGGCGGTCCCCTCTGGAGTGAGCTAGCTGTGTGATGGAACATAGAATCGAGGCGTCCTCAGACAATCACACCTCCTTTATTCTGGTAAAGTCTCTGTTTCACTTTTATTTGTTTGATTTCTCGGATCAGACTTTTATATAGAGCATCAGTCTGTTCTCGTGTCTCTCTGGACTGAGAAAGAGTCTGTCCTGTGACAAGAACAGCTGTTTGGTAAATAACACTTAAAAACCACAAAGGAAAGACTCTCTTGTCTTTCATTGTCTCTGCCGCTCTGAGAATAATTCATGAAACTATAAACGGTCTAATATTTGCTGAAATGCCACCAGCTTCCTGAGAAATGAGTCTTTAAAAGGAACATATGATCTGTCAGAGTCTCGGCGTTCCTTATAATTAGAGGTAAATTATTCCATAACATGGGGCGAAGACAGAAAAGACCCTTTCACTCAATCCTAGACTTTCTTCCAGGAACAGTTCAATCAAAAAGGGAGGAGCTTGACAATTTGGGGCAGCAGTAGCTCAGGTGGTAGAGCGGGTTGCCTCATGATCGGAGGGTCATGGGTTCGATTCCAGCTCCCGCCAGGGGTATCCTGCTGTTGTGTCCTTGGGCAAGACACTTCACCCAACTTGCCTGTGTTAGTGGTGGTCAGAGGGGCCGACGGCGCCAAATGGCAGCCTCGCCTCTGTCAGACCTCCCCAGGGCGGCTGTGGTTACAAGTAGCTTACCATCACTAGCAGTGTGTGAATGTGAGAGTGTGTGAAAGCGTCTTTGGGTGTCTAGAAAAGCGCTATATAAGTTCAATGCATCAATTTGGCAATTTAAAAAGCAAAGATAAAACCTTAGAATTAAACCTAAAATGACCTGGCTAAAAACGCAGAGAGATAACGTTGCAGCGATGCATTCATCGTAAGCAAACGGGCTGCAGCATCGGCTTCAATCAATCAATCAATGAATCAATCAATGAATTAACTTTATTTATATAGCACTTAATCCTGCAATACATGCAACTCAAAGTGCTTAACAAATTAAAAGGGTTCCACATTCCCTCCCATCCCCAGAATTTTTAAAACAGTCTGACAATAAAACCCCTTCACAACACTCCTCCACCGACACACACACACACACACCCACATGCCCCCTTCCCCATGGTAAAAAAAATAAATAAATAAAATAAACATGACTGACTAAGATCAGATGAGCCGGACCAGCTAAGGATAAGGAAACACCATCAGGGGAGCCATCCGCCCTGACAGCAGCAGATCCACAGCAGCAGCCGAGGCACTGACACCGGGCGCCCAGGGCAGGGAGGGCAGAGACCCCCACCTCCACCTAGGCACACATGGAAAGCACTCATGACCGCCACAGCCGACCACCGCTGCTGGGGCAGAGGGCTCCCACAGAGGAAACACTGGAAAAAGGTTAAATTAAGGTTAAAATATAAAATCCAAAGAGCTAAAATAAGAATTGTAATATAAAAAGTTATATAGATGTTAAAATAATGTTGATCATAAATCTATGGTAAAAAAAAAACTGTTTAAAAAGCATGTACAAAGAAAGAATACATTAAATCAATAAAATAAATAAACTAAGTAATTAATTCATTTAAAAAGTGAGAGTATTCAGTTAAAAGCTAAGCTAAAAAGCAACGCATCGAAGAATGATCTAACCTAGCATACAGCGATGTAACAAGTTATAAAGCATGAATCACAGCTCCACGAGCACTATACTTGTACACATGCATATAAACCCACAACCGCAGCGACCTGTTCATCGAGTTTAAAACCGCTATCTAAGAACTCCTGGCAACATTAAAACCACCCAACAGACTAGAGCTGCACAACTTTACGTCTGAGCGTCAACACAGGTGTGTGCAGTCGCAGGTCCTGCTGCAGTGTCGGAGGTAAATAAACTCAACATGATCCGCAGTTCTCCCGAAGGACAGCAGACATCAATAACAACACAAAAAAGTCTGACGTGTTGTGCAGAAACTGCTATTCTATTTTAGGTCCGGCGTGCAGCTACCAGACGAACAGTGTGAACACATGACTCTTGTGAACACATGACTCTTGTGATTTGCTCTGCGGGGAATTCGCACAGTGTGAGCTGAAGCTGAGAGAAAAAGTTGCACAGTGTCCGCCCGGCTTTACGTGTCAGCAGAGAGGTAACCCGTCACCCACTCGATCAGGTACGATGTCCATATTAGGGTTGGTGCTGCAAAAGTTGACCGAGGTTTTGATAAAAACTTTGTAATAAAGAGGTGCAAAGTATTTTGTTTTTTTTCTCAAAGGTTTTCAGACGGATGTGAGACTTCTTGTGGACAAACTATTTTTGGAGGACATTAATTGCACCCCTGTGGAAGGAAAAAGATGGATTTGTATGGTGAGCTGGATATATTTGATAAAAGTGTTTACTTTGTCTACAGCTATGTTGTATCCTGGACGATACGCAGCAGCTGCTGCAGAGCAGGACGCGTAGATAAAGGCGTGCTTGTAAAGCAGCCTTTCTCAAATGGGGGTACGCGTACCCCTGGGGGTACGTAAAGAAACTCCAGGGGGTACATCAGAGAAGCAGACTGTGTCTAAAAAGAGCTTGATCACAGCAGTTGCCTCCCTGCCACCAAGGATGAAAAAGATCCTCAGTGAAGCACAAGCCCAAGTGTCTCACTAAAAAGTCTGTAAAAACACTCCGATCAGTGCAGTAATGTTAAGATTTCAGTCTTCTTTTTGATTTTAAAAAATATATTTTGAGATTTACATTTGTTTTCAGCAATTGTTATTTAAAATGACGTTGATGATTTCTTTTAGAGAACAGATATACTATGATCCCAAAAGAGAACACTTTATGTTGATATGCTTTTTATGAGCACAAATCTTTAATTATAATTAGCTTAATCATTTCTTTGGCCCGTATTTGATATATATATATTTTAATATTCCTAGTTATATATATTTTTTTTTCAAAAAGTTCAAGAGATACTACAAAAAATGTGCAGTGATTTGCACATTTATGGATTTTTCAATGGGTAATCTTATGGTTTTAAATAGTTTTATGGTGACTGTTTTCAATTAATTAATTAGAATCACATTTTAGTGATGAAAAATATTTCCAATACATTTAGTTATGGAGTATTAACATTTAAAATGTTCAAAATAGTTTTTTTTCCCCCAAATGGTTGAATTTTGTACTTGTTTATCAGTTTCAAAGTTTAATAAATCAGTCACTGAAGGCACCTATTTAAGGTCTTGTTTTTTACAACCAAAAATGTTTTTGCGCTGATTAGGGGTACTTGGCTGAAAAAAATATTTCACGGGGGGTACATAAGTGAAAAAAGGTTGAGTACCACTGTTGTAAAGAGTATAAGGTTACCTCAATTACACGGGCCTGGTTTGGAGTCGCATGGTGAGCAGAACAACAGTAAAATACGCCGGGTAAGAGTAAAGTCGCATTACCGTTAGCAGCTCATTAAGCCAAATCCCTTTAATGGTGTTGGTTTACCACCACATGAAGAACTCGAAACTTTCTAACTTTTTGGAAATCTCCTGTGATTTAGTTTTCCCTCACAGACCTTCCCAGTTTCGGCTGCTTGTCCCGAAAATTAAAAAGATCTGGTGACCTCCCTCCCTCTCTCTTGCTCGCTGTGCTGGTGGCGAGCACCGTATTGGGTCAGACCTATGCAAGGTATGGGGGCCAAAATGAAGACTACTGCCCAGCAGCAGGAGGCTATGCAAATTCCGAAGCAAACTACTGATCTGATTAATGATAAACTGGCGCCGGTAACTGAGAGGCTGTCGCTGCTTACTGAGAAATAGCACCTTTACCGGCGTTATTACTAGATACGCTAGGGACTAGCCGCCCTCGGCTGGTCATTGACTGGTTCACACACGCCCTCTGCTGTCTATTAGCATGGATAGGCTAGCGTTAGCCTGGACGGGTTGGTGTTAGCATTGGAGAGTGTTGTGGTTATTAGCCAACAAATAATTTGTAAGCTTTACTTACTCTTTCGATTCATCAATACAATTCTTAAATATGGAAAAATTTACAGATTTATTACGTAATTAGAATATCCGTGGATATGCCTCTGGGCACCACCCCTTTAATAGGGGAAAAATGAATCCAAACCTGTATCGATCTGTCTAAAGTTCGTAAAATTCTTTTAACGAGCAGCGGTCATATTCTATCCAACACAGACAAATTCACTTGAGACAAAACTTAATTGGCAATAACATTTCTTAACTAATATAATCACTTCAGCTCCTTCAAAGTGCTAGCCAATCAATATCAACCAACTGATTTTATCAAACAAACAACAAGCAATGAAACCATGGAATGATAATGTGAAATAACAATCTAATCAGACCGGTGGGGTGAGATGATGATGTGATCCAGCAATAGTGAGGCTGCTTGATGATGTAATCAGGCAGAGATAGGCTGATTACCAAACTGGAGGGAGTTTTGAAACAAAATGGCAGATCCTTTGTTTGGCTGACCAAAGGATCGAACTCTGTGTGTGTGTGTGTGTGTGTGTGTGTGTGTGTGTGTGTGTGTGTGTGTGTGTGTGTGTGTGTGTGTGTGTGTGTGTGTGTGTGTGTGTGTGTGTGTGTGTGTGTGTGTGAGCAAACGTTCACAGTAAACTTAATCAAAACACTTCAAATCGCTTTACAAAGATAAAAAAATCAACAGATCAGTCATAAAAGCAAATCACATATCTGAACAGTCTGTCAGCCTGGCCACAGCATGAACAAACTTAGATATTAAACAATAAAAGGAACGGCTTACTTTGACATGATCCATTGGCGTTTTTAGAGCGGAAGAGAGAAACCGTTTGTTATTTTAAAGCAGTCACATGGTCGACCGCTTGTTTCGGACTATTAGAGAAGCGGGAGAGAAAGAGAGAGATAAAAAAAGGAAAAAAAATCTTGAATGAACGAACACAAGGCGTCCCTCGGTGTCCGGGGCTGAGCAGATCACATGGCGTCAGCAGCTAGGCCTCAGCACACGCTGTCTGGAGCGGTAAGAGCAGAGGTGGGGGGGTCTCCTTTCACCAGATGAACTGGACGGGAAGAGGGTGATTTCCACTCTGCGCCTTGGCTTTATAGACTCGTCCAGCGGGCGGTCCCTGTATGGGCCGATATCCACTGGCGGCGTGTCAGACTTGGAGTCGCTTTATGACGTCATCAAGCTGCTGCCGGCTGCAGAGGACCATGGGACATGGAGTCCCTGCTGGCGCTGATATCAATATCCTTTATTGCCCAAGCTTCAGGGCGTAGATGGCACAGTCCTTTGGAGAAAATACTGCGTAGTAATTTTCTCATGAGGGCAGGACCCCAACAGAGAGGCTAGCCATTAGCGTGCCTAGACGTGCCACTAGCTGGATTTCCTACCCCGTTGACGGACCTTAAACATGTATAGGCTGGCATTAGCATCGGAGAGCTAGCCATTAGCATGTCTCAGAGAGTCACTAGTCAGCTAGGCACGCTAATGGCTAGCCTCTCCTATGCTAACGCCAGCCTATCCATGCTAATGGTCCGTCAAGGGGGTAAGAAATCCAGCTGGCCCTAACGCCAGGAAAAATACACACTGTCACTTGAATGTACACACAGCACCCCATATTGACAGAAAAACACAGAATTTTAGACCCTTTGCTGTGACACACATATATTTAACTCAGGAACTTTCCATTTCTTCTGATCATCCTTGAGATGGTCCTACACCTTCATTGGAGACCAGCTGTGTTTGATTTTGTGTGGATTATACTGACTGGACTTGATTAGGAAAGCCACACACCTGTCTATATAAAACCTTACAGCTCACAATGCATGTCAGAGCAGATGAGAGTCATGAAGTCAAAGGAACTGCCTGAAGAGCTCAGAGACAGAATTGTGGTAAGGCACGGATCTGGCCAAGTCTACAAAAACATCTCTGCTGTGCTTAACTGGAGAGGATCTGCGAGGAGGAATGGAAAAGGATCCCCAAATCCAGGTGTAAGAAACATGTTGCATCTTTACCCAAAAGACTCATGGCTGTATTTGCTCAAACGGTGCTTCTACTAAATACTGAGCAAAGGGTCTGAATTAGGGCTGGGACATGATTAAAAAATGTAATCTAAATTAGAGGCTTTGTAATTAATTAATCTAAATTAATCGCATTTTAATTGTTCGAGAAAATGTGCTCTCAAGCAAACTTTTAATTAAAATTATGAGACAGAGAATCAAACATTAGACATGGTTATTACTGTAAACTAAAGCTTTTAATAAAAAAATGCATTTTAATTATTCATATGTCACTGTGTGATATGAAACAAAACCCAAATCAACTAAAATGTATAATTACTAATAGAAAACACCTGCAAACGGTTCCTGAGCCTTTAAATAGTCTCTCTGTCTAGTTGAAATACTGAAATATAAGTAAAGTTAATAATCAACTTCTCCTTCAGTGATATTCGGTCTACGAGGAAGTCATGCAATGACAAAGGTTCCGCCTTGCTTGAAAGGCAAGCTGCGATTAAATGCGTGAATTTTTTTTACGCGTCATTTTTTTCTAATTAATTAATCATAATTAACACATTAAAATCCCAGCCCCATGAATAGTTAGAGCCATGTGATACTTTCCATACCCACTGTGCATGTCATGTTGGTTACCTAAACTGATCATTTTTTCTTTATGTGAGGGTGGGAACCTGCATATATTGCTACTGGTTTATATCGGTATTGGAAATTAAGAGTTAGATTATATTGGTATGTCATATATTGGTAACAAAAAAATAAAGCCTATTTTGAACATTGCTAATGTTGAAACTGCAGCATCACAGAGAGAGAGAGAGAGAGAGAGGAAGAAGCTGGACAGGTTGATAAAGACGTCCAGCTCTATCCTGGGCTGTCCTCTGGACTCAGTACGAGAGGTGGGGGACAAGAGGGTGGTGGACAAACTCAGATCAATGCTGGACCATGAGTCACATCCCCTGCAGGACACCCTGTCTGCTCTAGAGAGCAGCTGCAGTGACAGACTGATCCATCCTCACTGTGTGAATGAGAGATACCGCAGGTCTTTCCTTCCTGCCGCTGTTAAGACTCTTTAGTATGGAACCCATACATCTGTAATATTCCACTACAAACATCATCACCGACATGTGCAGTTTCACTACTACTACTACTATTGTTATTATGTGCAATAATTATTTACAATTATACTCTCATGTGATGTATTTTGTGTGCTACTACTCTCTCTCCTTGAGCTGTGGCAATGATGCAATTTTCCCACTGAGGGACACATAAAGGTATTCTTATTCTTAATAGTAAGAGATGTTGGCCACTGTTATGGCTTTATAGCTGAGTTTTAAATGATTAGAAGAAAATGCTAATCTATGAACATAAAGACTTTTCAAGACTAAAACAAACAAGAGGAAAAAACACATTTTAGCCGGGAAGGAAACAATGACACTCCCTCTATGACTGACCTGCCCGTGGTGGGACGTGTTAGGCCAGGGCGCTCCATGGCTGGCAGGTACAAAGAGTCAGGCATCTTCGCCTCGATGCTTAGATACTTGAATATGTGAACTTTACCTTTTATACAGATCTGAAAGGGAAAACAAGTCCAAGAAGCGTTCAACAGGAGACCTTCAAACATTTTTTAACCCTCCCACTGTCCTAATGGGTGACCTCGCGAGGAAAGTTGACCATTCAGTCCTGCTCAATGGTCAACTTTTCTCACAGGATCACCCATAAAGTCAGTGGGAGGGTTAAAAAAATTGATCCACAGATCCATGCAGCTACCTGTGCAGGTGGACTCTGCAGCGGGTTGTTCTCCAACTGGAGTGACTGAAGCTGTTTCATTTTTCTGTAGCACACTGGAATGGTGGACACCTTGTTGCAGGAGAAATCAAACTTCACCAGAGGAAGGTCAGCCAGGTCTAGAGGAAAGCAAAAACACAGAAAGGATGTTTAGCTTTGGACATAAGAAAGAAAATGCAATGATCAGCAGCCAATAGGATTGACAAAGATGAGTCAGAGGTAATAAATTTTACTGATTCTGTTTCCACAAGAATGTAGATTACACTGCTAAAGGTTTTACAGACCTAAACATCTTTAGTGGCTTAAAAAAAACAATAACCAAATGAGTCCAAGACATTAAACAGATCAAATATAAGACAGATGGTGAAGTCTGGGAAATCTGAGACAAGGGGACTAATATTTTTAATAGTCCTGGAGCTTTGACTTTACTCCTGAAGCCCAAATTAAAATGTCCCAAGGACACTTTCCTTCTCTCAAGGAAAAAGTCTCTTTGAATTGCTCACAAAGCTCTTAGACATTCTGAAGCCTTTAGCAAATACAAATCCTGGAAGTGCTTGCGGAAAAATTGGTCTTGGACACTGTAGTTCACCTGCTGATTCCATCTCATTCTGCTTTTATCCTTATCTGAAGTCAAGGCATGAAGGTCACAGATCCAGGAGGTAATTCTATTCATTCCTTTCCATAGTGCTACTTCCCATCTTCTCCTGGGAGATCCATGTGTGTCCCCAGGACAGAGAACATATACAGTCCCCACTGTGAGTCCTGGCTCTGTACAGGGTCTCTTCCCAGTGGGACATGCCTGGAAAACATCCTAAACAGAAGCCTGAACCACCTCAGCTAATTCCTTCCAATGAAATGTCCCCTGAGACACCAATACCAGCATGTCTCAGGAGACAGGAAACATGTCATGCTAAATGTGTCTCAAATAGCACAGGTATTTAAGAATAAGATTGTTTTTGCTCTGGCAATAGTCTAGTTAAACATAGGCAGTCTTTCCCTTAAATGTAAAGGATTGTGTTGTTGTAGATTCTCAACCAGGAGGACAGGACCACCTTCAGCATTTTTACTTTACTGGTTATCTTGAAAAGATGTGTTCAAGATCACCAGAAAGGTTCTGCTGCTTTCACTTTAAATTCAAGAGAAATGCAAGTGGCGTGAGCAAACTCCTAACCCCTGAGCCACCGTCGCCCTTCGTGTGGGGCTCGACACGCGGGAGGCGATACGCGTTCTGTTCCATGGCGAAATCGAAACTTCCGTAGTTTTGTTTGGCTGTGTCAGGTTGGAGGGAATTAAGGTTATTTAAGCGGTTCAGAGTTAAAAAAGTGGTAGATATGATGTTTCACAAGGTGCTGCTAGATTTATGTGAAATCTTACTTCTGATTTTACTGTATAAAACATAATAGTAATCAACTTCTCCTCCATGTTTGCTCGGAGGTGTACGGAGCATCCTGCCCGCTCATTGGTCAGTGAATGAAACCTCCGTTGATTGGTCCTCGTCCGAGCGACAGCAATGAAAAGTTGAAAATGTTTCAACTTTCTGGGATCGCATCGCTGGATCGTCTGTGCACGACACGTGCACGAGCGAAAAATTTCACACGCACGTTTTTCGTGTTTTGCTTAGTAGGAGGGAGACCCGCGATTATCGCTTTGTCGCGCATGTCTCATTGAAAATGAATGGAGGAGAGGCGACGTCGCCTCCCGTGTGTCGAGTCCAAGACTGTAAACACTGCAGGGCTCCTTTTGAACTGGCATTTCATTAAAACCAGATGCTCAAACTCAAAATGCTAAATTTGAAGCGCTTCAGGAGATGTTTTAACCCATAAAATTATTTGTGGAGTAACTAAAAATATTCTGCAGTATTTAAACAAAATCAGACTTCCAACCTTCAGAACCATGGATGTAATTTTCACTTTAGGAGGGGAAGGGGACACGGGGGGTGGGGGGGGGGGGGGTGTATCTTCACAGTATGTTCTAATGGGAAACAGGCTTCAACACAAACGGTTGTTTTCCGCTTGGTCCTAGAGCTCAACCATTGTCAATTTAACATAGCGTAACATTGTTTTGAGGGGAAAAAGTGCAGGGGTCAAAACTTGACTTTGGAAAAAGGGGGGGGGGGGGCATGTCCTCCCATCCCCCACCAAAATCACATCCATGCTCAGAACTCGAGACTACTTGGGTGTTTCCCTCAAGAAGGAACAATGAAGCTGTTGTTATGTAGCTTTGTAGTTGTGAACAGCAGAGCCTCGCGTGGCATTTGTTCACTATAAAGAGGAAATACACTCGGTATTTCAGTAAGTCTGCTGTGGTCTCCCGTATGGATGAATGCTTTCCAAGTCGTTTTCTGTGGGGGAAAAACTCTCACGCTCCTGTTTCAGGAAGTAGAAGTTAGTTGGTGGAGTGGGGATGGAAAATGGCGGGAATTGTCTCACTAATATTCATGATATTGAAACATCCCGCCTCTTACTGGATAACAGCAACATGACTCTTTTGCTGCCACCGATTTGCTCCTTTACTAGGTAAAAAAAGCAACATTGATGTTTATCTCCACAAATAACACAAATCTGGAGGAGTTCTGCTCTGTGGTGTAGTTGCTAATGCTAACATTTAGCTTCTACTAGTCGAGACATTCTCTGTAGTTTTCTGGACGCTAAACCACCAACAGCCTTCCCCGTTGCGAGCTAAGATGGGAGAGTCCATGAAAGTTAAGTGACACTGACATAGATCTGACTGGCTTTTCTAATCCGAGTGCTGTCTTGTCTATTTCCTGCTGCAGGCTAGTTTCAAGTTCAGCATGGCCGATGATATTTATAAAAGAACACGTATTATATGTTGAACCTTTTGGTTTATTGAATATAACACACCTGATAAACCCGGAAGCCTTTGGAATACGAGTACAACGGATCACCATTGATCAGCGATCTGTACGGATCTCTCTCTACGATTCAGCACGCACGCGGTTCACAGATCGGTCATGTGCATGGCAGTGTAGCATCATGAATGGCCTCTAATTTGCGAACCAAAGGTCACATTTTCCCAGCTGGGTCAAGTTGGGTCAAACTGTAACTTTGTCCCACAGATTAACCCGCCAGGAGCCGTGATGTCTGCTGAAACACCATCTTTATCTGCTGCTGTTCTGTCCCAAGATGAAGGACACTTCAAGATTTTACAATAGTAATTTTAAATAATAATTTTAATAAACTCTTTGACTTTATTACGGTTTATTACAATCATCATAAATAATCTCTTGGTTCAGTATAAATGTATTTAAATGACTGAAATGACTTATTATGCTTTGTGTAATAATCATTATTATTATGACGGTCAGTAATGTGTGTTCAGTAAACCAGAAGGTCGTTTGCACTTTAACCACTTCATGCAGAGGGTGAATCCAGGGTAGAGTTTAACCACCTCACATGTCTTTATTCATGACAACAAGCTTTCTGACGCTGAGAGGGGGTGTTCTGAGGTTTTGTTAAAACCAAATCTCCTGCAGCCCAAGCCAGTTCTTGAACCATACCAGGGGACGAGGGACAGCCGCCCGAATCTCTACTAAGCATTCTGTCACGCCGACAGACTTGATTCGAATAAACGCAACCGTAGCCAGCTGACACAAAACTCCTTCAGAGTTAAGCCAGACGCTCAACACCGTGTACCCTGCGACATCTTTGGACCAGAGAGTCGGTTCCACTCGGGTCTTCCCTACCGGACTGAGTACCCAAAGGCTGACAACATCCTCCTGTGACCTCCGGATCCACATAAAGGGTCGTCTGTTGGGTGAGGTAGCACACAGACGGTGTCCGATGCAGTTTTCTCTAATAAACAACTGAGTTAGCTGCAAAACCAACTTTTCACCCAGAACGCGCTTCTCTCTCTGACAGAAACCTTCTGAGATTCCTTCACGCATCCAATACCTCGTATTTCATTTTAGTTCCCATTCAGTCACAGGTTTGCTCATAAAACAAGTTTTAATATCAAATTGTCTGTTAAAAATTGTCATTTCTAAATTGTCATTTCAAATTGTCATTTTTAAAAGTGTTAGTAATAAATTCTTAACTTTTTAATGACTCTTCTTTGAAATGAAACACAGAATGGTTTATATATATTTGGTTATTGAATAAGCAAAGATTCCTTTAAACTTCTGATTCAATAAATAAACTTTTGCTATTACATTTAATTATCTTAAAATTAGAATTTAATCTTTGGATTAAAAATAGACCAAGCTCGTTGGCATATGAACTTCTGTCGAATATATAATATCCTAGATATTTATAAATGACAGAAGCTTCATTTGTTAACTTGTTTGATCTTTTCTCAGGATCTAACCAAACTGATAGCAAACAGTGTTAAATCCTACTATGTAGTTAACCACGCTACAGCGGAGGCGCTACCTGTTCCATCTAAAGGAGAAACGCACAGCGGTGGGCATGGCAGAGGAGGACAGGAGCTTGAAAAACCCCTGCATCATTAAAATTGCATGTAAGGGAGCATTTAGGCTGCCCAGTAAAATACAGTGATGATACAAACGGCAAAAATGAACATGCACGCGCCTCCAGCCTGACGGCGCAACGCTGCACACACCTCCAATTGCTGTGAAAGACGAGAGGGGGTGGTGCATCACGTGAAACATGTCTTGGACATAACATAAACGTGGTGGGACCTGTATTATTGTTGGAGATAAATCTGTAAAAGAGGAGAAATAAAAATAAACAGCGCATCAGAAAGGGGAGGAGACGAGTGAAAAAGGGAACAGGAAGGAAGAGTGTGTTTATAGGGCAAGCTGTTTTAACATTTAATCAGCAATCAGACCTCTCTGTAACTCCTACTTTTAGAGCAAGTTGCTAATTGAGCAAAAAAATGTTTCACTGTGTCCTACATGATGGTAAATGGTAAATGGCCTGTATTTGATATAGCGCATTCTAGAGTCCTGGAACCCCCAAGGCGCTTTACAGCACAATCAGTCATTCACCCATTCACACACACATTCACACACTGGTGGGGATGAGCTACGATGTAGCCACAGCTGCCCTGGGGCGCACTGACAGAGGCGAAGCTGCCGAGCACTGGCGCCATCGGTCCCTCAGACCACCACCAGCAGGCAATGTGGGTTAAGTGTCTTGCCCAAGGACACGACAGCGACAGACTGAGCGGGGCTCGAACCTGCAACCTTTCAATTACGGGGTGAGCATTCAACTTCAGTGTCACCGTCGCCCAAATAGATTGAAAGAAAGAGCAAAGCTATTTGTCTGTTCTTTTCTTTTTCCTTCTGCTGCTCCGTGACATTTTTGATCGGTCGCACCGCTACTTTGGAACAATGTCATTCAGTTGAAAGTAAAACTAAGCGCCTCATCTGTGGGTTAAAAGCTCGTCTCCAATAATAAAATCTGCTGTACCTTGTCCTACACACGACTAACGATGGAGTAATCATTACAGACTCTTGCTGACGGTTTTCCATTATTAAACCCACATGCAGGTGGTAATAATGTCAGCCAAGCAGCCATGGCAGAGAGCAGCAGCATCACAGGGAATTAATGTGGTTACTGGATAAAAATACCCTCTAGATTAGATTATCAACACAATCGTGTTACAATGAGGTCAGACAGCTCAAATATCTGGCTGAATTTAAACCAATCCTGTCAAAAACAGACAAATTGTTGTGTGAGCAGTAAATCAGGCAAACTGAGATGTTCCACACACTCAGCTCTGGGCCTCTTTTATGTTTGTGCCATGAAGACAACTCTAGCCTCAAGAAATATTTTTCCACTGCAACAGTTTGATCTTCACTCCTGAGTTTCCCTTTTGACGTGACTTGGCTGGATCTAACACAGTGCTGGTGGTCTCATCTCTAGAGACCCTGAAACAGCAAGAAACTACAGCACATTTATACTAAATCAAAAGCAAAACACTATCCCTCCCATTTACAGGGCTGCCGTCCAGTCTGCAACTGGGAAAACCTCCCTGCAGCATCAAGCTGTTGAACCACTTTAAAGCTCATTTGTCCATCCAGGAGAAGGTCGTAATTCTGAGGGACAAGAACATGTCAAGTTTGGAAAATGTAGATTTAAATCCAAACAGCTTAGCGTGATGTAGGGGTGGAGAAGAAAGAGTCAGCCAGCAAACAGCCGGGCTGTCCTGTGGTCTGATTTTCTACGCAACACAAGGTGAAGACAAGACTTTAATAATTCAGTGTAAATATTTAGCACCCAGTGTTGGGAACATTACTTTAAAAAAGTAATTAGTTATAGTTACTGATTACTTTGTCAAAAAAGTAACTCAGTTATTAATTGAGTTACGAGATTATAAAAGTAACTAATTGCCAAGAAAAATAACTACTTAGTTACTTTTTTCCATTAAAGAATGCTAGAAAAATGGGTTACCTTCTTAATTGAACTTACTTAATTTACTATAAATTACTACAATAGTGAAATATAAATGACTAATGACTGGAACATAATAAAATGTAAGTCCAAATGTTTTTATAAACCTGAATAATTTAAGTAAATAAGCACTTAACAGGAGGAACTACTAACAGGAACATTACACTTATCTAGACTATTAAAAGGTCACTGTGTGATATTTAACAAGACCCCAATCAGCTAAAATTTAAAATTGCAAATAGAAACACCTGTAAAGGTTCCTGAGCCTTTAGTAGTATACAGTATAGAGTATACAGAAGCAACTGAAGATCAAGATCAGAGACAGCAAGGAGGCATACAGGAAGAAGCTGGAGAACAACCTACAGAGGAACAATATCAGAGATGTCTGGTCAGGGATGAAGAAGATCACAGACTTCAAGCAGAGGAAGGATTGCACAGATGGCAGCCTGGACACAGCCAATGAACTGAACAAGTTCTTCAATAGGTTCAGTTCAGGAACAAACCCGGCATCCTTCTCGCCTGTCCCCAGCCAATCAGACATCCCATCCTCCTCTGATCCAACATTTTCCTGTCACACGCCAGCTCTTTTGTCCTCTAACGCAGTCATGGACTCTTCTGGTTCTATAAATCTGTCTTCAACCAAGTCAGGAGATGCTGCTGCCCCAGTTACCTCCCCCTCCCACCTATCTGTCTCTAGAAGTCAGGTGAAGAGGCAGCTGGAGAGACTGAACAGGAACAAGGCTGCAGGTCCAGATGGTGTCAGCACCAGAGTACTGAAGGCTTGTGCAGAGCAGCTCTGTGGGATTCTGCAGCACCTCTTCAACCTCAGCCTGGCCCAGGAGAAGGTTCCAGTCCTGTGGAAGACATCCTGCCTTGTTCCATTTCCAAAGAAAACTCGCCCATCAGTCAATGACGACTACAGACCGGTTGCCCTGACATCCCACATCATGAAGGTCCTGGAGAGACTCCTGTTGGTCCACCTGAATAAGCAAACTAGAACATATCAGGACCCGCTGCAGTTTGCTTATCGCCATGGAGTTGGAGTTGAAGATGCCATCATCCAGCTGCTTCAACCAACCCACTGTCATCTGGACAGAGCAGACAGCACTGTCAGGGTAATGTTCTTTGATTTCTCCAGTGCATTTAACACAATCCAGCCTGATGTACTTTGCCAGAAACTCCAGAAGACACAGGTGGGGGCCTCAACTATCGCCTGGATTAAAGACTACCTGACAGAACTGCACATCAAACCAGGCGATCAGTAACATTGGAGCACCCCAGGGGACTGTACTCTCACCATTCCTTTTCACCCTGTACACCTCAGACTTCCAGTACAAATCAGATACCTGTCATCTACAGAAATACTCAGATGACTCTGCAGTTGTCGGGTGTATCAGAGATGGACAGGAAGCTGAGTACAAAGAGCTGGTGGAGCGCTTTGTGGCATGGTGTGGAAACAATCATCTGACCTTGAATGTGAACAAAACAAAGGAGATGATTTTAGACTTCAGAAGAAACACTGTGGAGTCAAACACTGTTTCCATCAGGGAGAAGAAGTGGAGGTGGTTGAGGAATACAAATATCTTGGAGTTCACCTGGACAACAGACTGGATTGGAGAAAGAACAGCCAAGCCGTTTACAAGAAGGGACACAGCAGACTGCACTTCTTGAGGACGCTTAGGTCCTTCAATGTCTGTAGCAAGATGCTGCAGATCTTCTACAAGTCTGTTGTTGAGAGTGTAATCTCTTCAGCCATCATCTGTTGGGGTAGTAGCATCAGAATCAGGGACCTGAAAAGGCTCAACAGCCTAATAAAAAAGGCTGGTTCTGTTCTGGGGACGACTGTGGAACCACTGGAGGAGATGATGCAAAGAAGGATTCTCCAGAGAATCAAGAAAATTATGGACAACCCTGAGCATTCTCTTCACAAGACTGTCCGACAACGGAAGAGTGTCTTCAGTCAGAGGCTTCTTCAGTTTCGCTGCAACACTGACCGCTACTGGAGATCCTTCCTGCCAACAGCCATTGTAATATACAATAACTCTTTGATGACTTGATTATTATTATTAATATTATTATTATCCTGAGCTACTACAGCAATCAATTTCCCTCTGGGATTAATAAAGTATTTTTGAATTGAATTGAATTGAAATGGTCTCTCAGTCTAGTTAAATTACAGAAATTAATGTAATTTTGTACAGTATTCTAATTTTTCCAGCTTCACATAATTGTGTGTTTTTAGCAGCATTTCTGTTGCTGGTAATCTAGTAATGGTTAAATAAATAAATAAAATCCTTTAAAATGAAGAGGCACAAGCCTGATGGAGGACTTACATTTACTAACTTGGGTCAGACCCAACCACAGAAGAGCTGAAGCTGGGTGGTAAACACACACAGGTAGTTCTAATAACACCTGAGCTCCATGACGTGTGAGACTGATGCATCAGTGTTACAGCGGGACTAAAGACATGATCAGGAACAGGTTACAGCTGGATGATCTAGGAAGGTAGAAGATCAGGACGTCTGAGCGGTGAACAGGTGAGCGGACCTTCGGGACGTCCCGCTGTCACGCTAAGAAGGACACGGCTGCAGATCCACACCTGCAGCCATAGACTATTCATCACGTCTTCCTCGTTCTTCACGGGCCGTGATGCTCTTGGATGAAAACATCTGCCTCTTCAGCTCCTGATCAGCTGATGACAGCTTCAACGCACCGCGCTGCTTAACGCACGCATTTCCTTATCAGTAACAGAAACAACGTTTTGATAAAAGACGGTAATTAATTAGTTTGCTCGTTACAGAACAAAATATTAACGCGGTTATTTTAAACGGCGTTATTCCCAACACTGCTCTGTTGGGTCTACAGCAGGCAGTGACTGAGACACTGAGGGTCTCCGCCCACCCGACCAATCATCATCGTGTTTGTAAGTGTGTTACCGACACCTCTCTCTCCCTGGCTGCAGCTGAAGTGTGGCGGTCAGAAAGCCTCACACTGTTGCTCAACGTTCGACAAGCACATAGTAACACACAACCTTCCGTCCCCAGTAACGGTAACGGCGTTGCAACAGTGGGAAAAGTAATTAATTAGATTATTCCGTTACCTAATAAAGAACGCCGTTAGTAATGCTGTTATACTTAAACGGCGTTACTCCCAACACTGTTAGCACCAAACCACAACAAGAGTCGTCTCAAGGCACAAAGTAAACATTCCAGTCAGTGCTGCTGCTCTTTCAGAGGCTTCAGTAATGTTACTGATGCACAATCTTCTGTTTTTGTCAAAACATCTTTGAGGTGAAAAAAAAAAAAAGAAAAGGAAATGAATGAGTAAAAAATGATGAAACATTGGATCCGAGATCTGAGCAGATGTTTTATCACCACATTTCAGGAAGATATTGGATAAATAACTAAGTGAGGTGGCAGGTTCCACTTTTGATGTATTTCTTTAAACAGCTGTGATGGATCCTGGAAGTCCACTAACCAGATGGGGTTGGGTTCCCCTACTTTCATCATCTTTCAAACAAACTTTCTTTTCCTTATTACAGACAACTAAACGCCCGCCTCTGTAACTGCATGACATGTCCTGTAGTTTGGTTTGAATCACAGTAGGAGAGAAAAGGAGAGAGCTTCTCCATGCTGTATGCAGCATGCTGAGGCTGATTTTAGATCAGAGTCTGCTGTTTGCACTGCCACACCCATCCCAGGGCCCTAAAATATACCTCACCCAGTGTGACCCATGATCAACCTCCAGTCCTCACAGATGGTCACAGAGACCTCTGATGTTGAGGATCTGTTTGCTCAAGGGTGGCTTACGCTGAAGAGAAATTATATATTACACTACATCCAGATTTATACAGACTAGAGAGTCAGTCACCATTATTGTGGATATAGTTAAATGATTTTCCTTAGCTAAAGATTTAGCGTTGCAGGTCGGTCTAGCCATGCTCTATTGCAGCCTCAGCGGGTCTACCATTGGCTCGGCTAAGTTTAAGTCTGGAAAATCACAGTGCTCGATGTTTGTAGAGAGATACTTCACAAGCTTAGCGCCAGAGCTTCAACGGAAAAAAATGAGAAAGATGGCGCTGGCCCAGAACGACGCTTGTGTGAAACATCTTCAGCACCATCTTTGCATGATTTGGACTAGTCCTTCTTGATAAAGGATGTGTGTCAGGGTTAATTTTGACAATTAATTTAATTTAGTTTTAGTGTTAGGCTTTTGACTAAAATTATTTTTAATTTTAGTCAATTCATACATCAAATTTATTTTAATTTACTCGACAAAAATATGTGTATCTTTCTTCTGATGCAATACTTTTCAATGTTGGTAAATTAAATGTTCACTACACCTACTTGAAACTGTAAATAAATATGAAAAAATCACATTTTGGATCAATAAATCTCTGAATCTTATTGTTTTATTAACAATAATTAATGGAAAATACAAAAATGAACACTGCCAGGTTGAAATTGTGTCTCTCAGTATTAACAAAGTCAACAAATCTGTATAATGTTCAGTAATATTTGTAAACATTGCAGGAAATAACATCATACCATCAATTAATAATGCCAGGAGGTAAACGAAAGGTAAGAATTGTTTTCAGGTGTATTTATTAGTTTTCCCATCACTAACTTACCAAGGTGGATAGGGTTGGGAATCGAAAACTGGTTCCCATTGTTTCAACTCCTAGGAATCGTTCGTCACTTTTGCAAACGATTCCCCTTATCAATTCCAGTTGGTGCGAATGACGTCACTGCACACATTGCGTAGCTTATGGAAGCAGAAAACATGGCGTCTAAGCAGCACAAACACTCAAAAGTTTGGTTAAATTTTACAAATAAGGGTGACAACTCGGAAACTTGCAATAATCGAAAAGTAGATATTTCATCACAGAGAGGAAGCACTGGGAATACGCAAAAGCATTTGGGCACAAAACAGAGGTGTGGACTCGAGTCACATGACTTGGACTCGAGTCATTATTTAAATGACATGACTTGACTTGAAATTTAAGTTGGACAAATGACTTGATTATGACTTGAAAACCCAAAGTTAACCCCTGGAACCCCTCCCGGTCGTGTTTTGCGTTCGAAACTTTTACTCATGTGGGTCAGAGCTGAAGAACGTCACACGCTTCTCCAGTTCTTACCTGGATGACAGAGTGAACAGAAACGCAGAAAATGATCGCTATATAAATGCAAGCTCTTGTGTTTTTTTCTGGTTATCGCGTAATCTGTGATCAGAAACGGCAGAGACGTGTTCGGAATTAAGACTATTTTCCATTTGCACGCTTCATTTCCACGTACAATCTAACATCAACAGCCAGGAACACTAGTGAATAGTTAGGGTGCAGTTTTATTAATAGATGAGTGTTGTTGTTTAAACGTTTCTCTAATATTTATCATATAGACTAATTTGCTGAGTTCTCCTTTGCTCTTTCTGTTACAGACTGAACTGAAGATGGATGCTCTATACCAGGGATTCCCAAAGTGTGGTGCGGTGGTGAAAAGTGTAATGGCTGCGGAGCTCAGAGAAGTCTGTCATATGTCACCATTAGCGTAGAAACTCATTTGTGGGTGGGCCAAAGAAAAAGTAAGTGGGCACAATAAATGTAATTGAAAACAAGTATATTTTTGCGCGCGCGTGTCCTCCACATGTGCCCTAGCTTCATAATAAAAATGCGCCGAGCTTCAGCACTCTGGCCTGCGCACGCTGATATGTTCCGTATTTGATCATTTTTAACGGTGTTGGAGGAATCTGAAGGTGGTGAGTCATTCTGGCAGATTGTAATTAACACCTGTCTCATGCAGGTGTTCTGACATTGTAAACCTCACACACTGAACATTGTGGATGTAACTAAATAACAAGAAATGATTCCCATTCAGGCTATTGACAGCGCGCTGAAGATCTGAAGTTCAGAGTGTGTCTGTCAGAGGTCAGACGTGTTCCGGCTGAACCACGGCTCACGGGTGCACAAGTGAGCACATCTGGGCTGGGCAAAAGTCATTTTACAACATTGGTTTAAATAGCGCGAGACGCGGTGACTTGAGCGGCTGAGCCGCGCGCGCGCACACACACGCACACAGATTCAATAAGCGCACACGCTGCTTTAACTCCGGCGCGCCGTCAGACTGAAGGCAGAAATGAACGCTGCCTCCACCGTGATAAAAACTTTTAAGAGGTTATTTTTCATTCAAGGTCAAATTAAGATATTAGCTTCTGGGATGAGTCGGGTCCGCTCCAGCCAGTGACTCCTCATGAACCTGACCACAACTCCTGTTACTGCAGCATTTGTCATTACAGTCCGCATGACAGCGGATCGCAGATTCAGCCACACCATAAAACAGCAATAAGTCGGTCTGAGGTAAAAGTGAACATCATGGCTATATCTTGTCCCCTATTGACATTTGATTACGCACAAGTAGGTGATCAGCTCAGGTTTACGCAGAACAGAAGGAAGGAGAGCGCTCTGGCCGCACAGGCTAAACGTTCCTATTTTAAGAAAACCGTTAAATTGCATTGTTTATGTGCTACCTGGGCACTCTAAATATTTATTTAAAATGAAATCAAAGGAAATTGTAATGGTATCGAATGTTTATTAATTACTATTTAAAAAATGAAAGTGATGGGGAATTTTTTTTAACCCTGTCTGTTTAGCTTGACATCTGATAGAGCCATGCCCCGATGTGGGGGCGGGGGGGGGGGGGGGGGGGGGGGGTACGTCGACATGGTCGGGACATAGAAGGGGGTGCGCGGCTAAATAAGTTTGGGAACCACTGCTCTATACAAACACTAACAACTGTTTCTGCTGTTTAGTTTCTGTCTGATGGCTCAACAAAAGTCGCATCCAGTATGGCAGCAAGTCATGGAACCAAACCAAGGAAAGGAGGGTGTGATATTAGCAGGAGGCTGGTGAGCTGGATGCTGCAAAGGGTAACAACACTAAAGGTGCATTTATTTTTACTTACATGTAAATGTGGACATGGTCAGTTTATTGGTATTTTTTATTAATCTTGTTATAATGTTTGATTTTACCACTGAGCAGTGCACAAAATTAAGTAGAGCTGAAACTGTTCCTCGAGTACCTCGAATAATTCGAGTAAAAAAAAAGCCTGGAGTCAAATTCTCTGCCTCGAGGATTCGTTTAATTCATGTTTAATTAATTCATGGCTTTGCAATCGCCCGGGGTCATGTTTCACCCGGACCAAAATAAGTGGCGCACATACACACGTGATTAGCGAATGTAACTTAACTTTCTCTTAAGCCATGGCGGACAACGTGGACCCCGGTGGAGTGCGAAAAAGACAGAAAATGTCAAAGGTGTGGAACCAAGGAGGAAAACGTAGTCCAGTGTAAATACTGTAAAATGGATTTAGCCTACCACAACACCACATCCTCCATGCTGCAGCACCTGACCAGGAAACATCCACGTGTAAATGTCACTTCTGCAAGTGGACTCGGAGCCTCTACAAGATAATGCATTTTAGCCTGTATTTCTATATATTCTGCGGACACTGTGCGATTTTTCATTTGTAGCACTCAGTTTCAGCTCACGCTGTGCATATGGTAGCAACACGTCGGACTTAAAATGTGCTAAAAGTAGCAGTTTTTACACAACACGTAGGGCTGGGCGATATGGCAAAAATAAAATATCACGATTTTTCCAATATTTTATCACGATTTCGATTTTATCACGATTTTTTATCCATGAATAGCATAACTTCAATTGCGTATTAAAGAAGAGAAACATTGAATAAATAAACATTTATTCATATTAGGGATAATCAACACAGTGCTAACACACTTATATTTTAAACTCACACCAGAGATGATAAAAGCCCTGAGAGACGCAATTACAAAAATCAGTTTTTCTCATTTTTCAAGTAACTTAACATAAATTAAAATCGTAAACATATTTAAAGTGCAAACATGTCAATTGCAAACGTATTGTGCAAACATTAACTTGTTCAAAATACTATGTAGCTCCCAGTTGCTCATGTAGTGGATAGTTAAGCTCAAATACGGCTCTGATGTGCGGCTGGACCAGAGATCGCTTGTGGTAGCAAATAACTGCGCATTCTGAATATTTTCTGCAACAAGTCTCTAAATAAAGTAAAAATTTTCCAGTGCAGATTGGAGACAACCCATAGAAGCACTGATTTGATCTCATTTCAGAGAAAAATAGAACAGGTTAGATGCACCTAATAAATAAAATTACTAACAAACTCAGGAATCTGTTTCTTTGCTTCATTGTTCTGGTGCTGAGAATATCACTAAGGCGGATCAAAGGAGATACACAGATGAATGCACCTCTTATTTATTATTTGGAAACTACATTTACTGCAGCTGGCAGAGGCAGAGATTGTTTCCATTGACACACGGAGTTTACAGAATCATTTTAAATGTTAATAGGGGAAGACTGCAGGAGGGAGCGGTAAAATACAGGGGGTCCCAGCAAAAACAAGAAACTACGAGTCTGATGAAACCCGCTGGTTTTCCATCAGGCAGTCACGGGGCAGCTCCATCGACCCAGTGACCGAGCTCAGTACGGTACCGACACCGGCTCGGCAGAGGGTGGACAAGCCGAGGCGTCGTCGTGCTCTGCTTAAGAAGCGGTGTTATTTTCCTGCTTCAGAAGAAGCGTCCAACGTGTTTTTACGCTTTCTCCGAGACGTGTCACGTCACTAAGTTGTTAGCGCTGCGCGCTAAGGAAACCCTGCGTTCCTCTTTGGAACGAAAACCTCGTTGTTGCTCAGCCGCGGCGAAGCCATGTTTGTTCACACACAGGTGAAGGTGAAAACAAGCGGGGCACTAATATATTAATATTACTATGACTCACTCTGATTGGTTAAGGGTCAAACAAAGGCGTGTCATTCGCCTGGGGTAAGTTCCCTTTTCATTCAGAGGCAGAAATTCAACAGCAGCTGTGAATCGTGATAAAACGGTCTCTCAAAAATGACAGACCGTCAGATGTGTAGATCGTAAAATGGTCTAAAATCGTCATATCGCCCAGCCCTAACAACACGTCAGACTTTTTACTGTGTTATTGATGTCTCTTCCTCGGGATTGCTGCAGGAGGACACAGGTATTTATGAGTGACGGAGGAAAATGAAATGTTGTAAATAAATGTTTTGTGATCAGTATAATTTCACATAACCACGGCAAACATGCTTTCTCGACAATCCTTGTTATTGTGTGAGAAAAAAAGTGTAGAAATTATAGCGGACGTGTGTTAATAGGGAAATAGCTGGTGAGACATATTTGCGCATGCGCTGTGAGCGGTTCTGGTGCTGTTTGGGCCACAGCTGCTCGCATTTGTTTACTGTGAAGTAAAGTTGAAGTGCTGAAGTTTTGAAAACTCATTTTGAATAAAACTTGAAGAATAACTGGCAATTGCTTGCTCCTTTTAACAGGTCTTTCATATTTTATAACCTGCTATTTGATATAATGGTTTACAAACACAAAAGGGTAATTTATTAGAATACTCGATTAATCGATAAAAGATTCGATAGAGTACTCGATTAATCGAAAAAAGATTCGATAGAGTACTCGATTACAAAAATATTCGATAGCTGCAGCCCTAAAATTAAGATTAAACAGTTGGTTAAATTCAGTTAAAAACTGCTTAGCTTCAGAAATCTTGTGCATCCACAGCTGTTATTGGTGATAATTAAGCATTCTGACTAGGAGCCAAACATCGAGATATCGGCCATGAAATCGGCCCAAAAAATCAGCAGCACTTATCGGCCATCAGCTGACCACGACCGCCTATCGGTACTAGAAAAAAACAATATCGGTCAGCCTCTAGCTTCCATTTGCTGCTTCTATTTCTGCCCCACTGAATGGTTTCCGTAGCAATGAATAGGTCACGTTTTTTATTGCTCTGATTGGTCCTAGTGCTAGCCAATGGTTGTGCAGAGACAGTTTGAAAGACAACAGATACTGCCCCACAACTGGGCTCTGTCTATAGGTTTTAGGTAGACTGTTTATGCATATATAGGATGGCTTGCTAGGCTAGGCTATTTGGCTCACACAGCATAATCACACAATCAAGAACACATGACTTAAGATAAACAAAACACCTTGGTGTGATGGAAAAAATTTTTTCTACAATAGCCACCAGTTTTGCAGTTTGCAGAAATTCTGTCTAGTTGTTAAAAGTTCAGCAACTCACCTTCTGGCAGGACGCAGAGAAGATTTCGCCGTACGTTTAGTTCACGTAAAGCTTTCAGTCTGCCGATGTGTCGAGGCAGAGCTGTGATTTCATTACAGCTGATGTCCTGTAGGGGGCAGACAGCAACCACATATAGGTGGAAGAGACTCGAAAAGGATTGTCCTGAGTTGATATCCACTCACCAGCTCCATGAGGCTGTGAAGCTGTCCAATGGTCTCTGGCAGACTCACCAGCTTGTTGTTACTGGCGTTCAGGACTCTGAGAGGTAAACCACACAGACAGACTGGCAAAGAGCCAAGCTGGTTCCGACTGCAACACAAACACAGTCGCCATCACCACACAATGCACTCTGTCAAATGGAAAATACCAGAGAAACTATGGAAGCACAGCACTCACATCTAGGTCTCAACTCGTAAAATAAATGAACGTCATTTACAGTAACACACAATAAACACATAGAGTTTCCACCTAAAGAGATGTTATCAATATATAGCTACAAACGCTTCCTACACATCTGTAGTAGGTGCCATAGAGTTGTGCGGATGATCGGAAGAGCTTACTGTAGCACTTACATGGTACTGTTCGTACCAGAAAACCTCACAGAGGTCACACATTTCAACTACACACCTACAACAACCCATAATAACCAGAACTTGATAAAACTTTATTAAACAAAGTCAGAATGTGGTGTTCGTGTTCTGTTTTAAAATCACAATGTGACTAACTTCGGCTCTTGTTCTTCCGCTTTTAAACCAATTTTCTTAAATGTGCAGCTAGGGTTGTCACGGTAACCAGTGTAGTGGTAAACCCCGGTAAAAATGTTGACAATAATAATAACCGTCTCGTTTTAAAAAATATATATTATCTCGGTGGGTTACTGTGGCTACGGTGTAGGCATCGTGACCCTTACCAGCCACCGTATCATCTGCTGAAGTTGCCGGCGGCACATGCGCGCTTTGTTGTTTACGGCCAAAACTTTCTTGAAGCTAATGCTGAAATAATGGCCAAAGGAGGAGATGGCAGCGCTCAGGACATTTATTATCCCTCAAAGAAGACAAAGTCGGAAGTACGGGCATATTTTAGATATTTGAAGAATGCCAAGGGAGTTTATAGAAGACGACTATCCTGTTTGCAGCACGTGCAGAAAAAGTGTCTGTGAAAGGCAGCAACGCTTCAAATCTCATGACACATCTGCGTGACCATCACCCACAACTCTACAGTCAACGCAAGGCAAGCTAACGTTAGCGTTTTAGCTAAAATGCGTGATCTGAGGATTTGGGTTGAGGGAGAATGCAACGAGTCGCTATATAAAGCAGCCGCAGCGCCGCTACCTGCATATAAACCGTGTCGCGGACACCCCCATGCTGAAATGACGCTATGCATTACGGGGCTCGCAGGGGCAGATAAGAGTTGGTCTCTCTCCGAGAATAATTATGAATTTAACAACGATTACTGCCTGATGACATTTCCCCACATCTGCAAAGCTCACTGGAAGGACACAAACCGAGGACAATATTTTCCTAATATAGGGTTTGTTACTCAAGTAAGGGTAAAAAAAAGTATCTGATTAGAAGGCTACTTGAGTACTAAGTATCAACTGATGTAATATTTTTAAAATGATGACATCAAACAGACAAAAAATAAGAAGTTATGGGCAAATATTGTTATTTTAAAGACTAAAGGGAAAAAATTTAAACAAATAAACAACATAATTACAAAATAACACATTTTAGGCAAAAGTTAGACACAAACTGAGGACAATATTTTCCTGATATACAGGATTTATTTTGAAAATGTAACATGTTTAAAAAAATACCGCGATAATACCGACAACCATGATAATTTTGGTTACAATAACCGTGAGGTTAAATTTTCACACCGTGACAACCCTATGTGCAGCACAGACTCTCTGTTGCTCCGTGTAGCAGCATCACCCTTTCTAACTGGACGAGTGAATATCTTCATCAAAGAGACCATATTCTTCTTCTGAATCAGAGTCAGACATTACTGGACAAAGAGAGTCAACAATGACCAGACCTACGTGTGCTGCGTTTCTTCCTCCTCTCGTCCTCTCCAGTAACCGATTTTCAAGCTCTAAAAACTCACAAACTTTCACTATGAACACACCAATAAGTGTTGCTCAGACTACTGAAGATAGACCTTTCCACTATCTTCTAGTGTAAAGTAGTAACTTCATGAGTGATCATATTTGCAGCTGTGGCTTGTTAAAGTCAGCAATTACACTTTGGTGCTTAAAGGGTTAAATCGATTTTTGGCCGTACAAATCGATCCTCATGATTCAGTATCGGAGAATGGATTTTTTCAACACAGCCCTATTTGATAGCGTAGTAGTTGCATCACAGTTTTCTGTGCACAGACAGACATCATCCTGGAGTCCTTTCCACCGAGATGAAACATCCTAATTCCAGCTGCAACAACGACAGAGTAAAAGTCTGCCAATGATCTCAGGAGCTTGTGAGTGAAAAGACACAGCAGACAGCTGAGAGCTTACACAACAAGCATCTGCCCACATGTAGTAACATCAGTTGTACGTGATGGAGCCCTGTGTCAGCCAACTCACCCGAAACACACAGTAAAACAGATTAAACTGGCCTTTAAAGTAGAAACACATGTTTAAAGTGCAAGTTTTTATCAGATGACTGGCTGATGAAAATAATCCTAAATTTGACAAAGACTTAGGAACCATAATGATTAGAGGACACCATCTAAATGTTTCCTACCAGACAGTTTCCATAAATAACTCCAGAACATTAAGCTCTGCACAAAACTTTGTACTTCCAAGCAAAGTCCTTCACCACCAGCCTGTGATTTATTACTGCTGACACACACACACACACACACACACGACTGACAGCTGGTACCAGAACTGTTTCAGGCAGCCAGATGTGGACAGTAGAAGCAGCAGGGGCACACTGACCTTTAAACGTACCATCACACAGAGCAGCAGAGTGTGTCAGTGACATGCTTTAGAGTTGACCCTGCAGCCCAACACACACACATGCAAACATCCCATGAATGTGTGCAGGCACAGTGTAATCCCTACCAAACACTCCAGGTGCACTGATGGAAGCACGGCGCAAACCTTCAACCATCTGAATAAGGGGCAGGCTGACTGTGTTGTGTGAGATGTCTTTTTTCTCTCTCTCTCTCTCTCTCTCTCTCTCTCTCTCTCTCTCTCTCTCTCTCTCTCTCTCTCTCTCTCTCTCTCTCTCTCTCTCTCTCTCTCTCTCTCTCTCTCTCTCTCTCTCTCTCTCTCTCTCTCTCTCTCTCTCTCTCTCTCTCTCTCTCTCTCTCTCTCTCTCTCTCTCTCTCTCTCTCTCTCTCTCTCTCTCGCTCTCTCTCTCGCTCTCTCTCTCTCTCTCTCGCTCTCTCTCTCGCTCTCTCGCTCTCTCTCTCGCTCTCTCGCTCTCGCTCTCTCGCTCTCTCTCTCTCTCTCTCTCTCTCTCTCGCAGGGCGTTTAAATTATTGCGTTTCCGAGGTTGTACATTTCAGGGGTGAATAAAAAGATTAATTTTTTACAAACATTCCACTTGCACTCGCTTCTTTTGTAATTACGACTCATCAAAGGTGGAGAAATCTCTACTGTGATTATCTTTCGGGATATTTTGTATTAATTTGACTAATTAGAGGTTAAATGGTGTTTCCAAGTTTTTGTTGCCACTGATCACATTTTTCAGTGTTCTTGACTTTATGTGTTTTTGTGTCTGTTCTTTTTAATAAACGCATTTGTGTTACCTTTGTCTCAATACAGAGTATACATCCTTTTGTCACACTAGGTTACCCAGACAACCTAGGCGTCCCATGGGGGCTCTGTGGGGGGCACTTTAGGAGTATGGGGCACCAGGCCCTCTGATACGGGCTATTAGGTCCCTGTAGGACCGGTGTCAGGACTTGGTCCACATTGCTGGCAGTAAGCTGCGCTAGTTTCCAGTGAGAGTTGAACTCTGCCAAGGCTGATCTTTGTCACCGACTCTGCTCATAACTTTTATGGACAGGATTTCTAGGCGCAGCCAAGGTTTGGGGGGAAGCGAAGCTCTCGATTTACTGGTCCATCTAAGTTCCTACCCTCACCTATGGTCATGGGCTTTGGGTAGTGACCAAAAGAATGTGATCGCAGACACAAGCGGCCAAAATAAAACTTCTCTGCAGGGTGGCTGGGCTCTCTCTTAGAGATAGAATGAGAAGCTCGGTCATCCAAGAGGGGCTCGGAGGAGACCCGCTGCTCCTCCATATTGAGAGGAGCCAGTTGAGGTGGCTTGGGAATTTGGTTAGGATGCCTCCCTGGTGAGGTTTTCCGGGCACGTCCAACTGGGAGGAGACCTAAAGGAAGACGACCGTCTCCTTGGTACAGAAGAAATCCCTATCACACTGCAAGAACAGCCGAGATGTCAAGTGTGTGTACCTGAGGTTTAAAGACGTGAGTGACTGCAGACTGATGATGCTATCTGGGATGGTCCTGATGCAGTTGTGATAAAGGTTTAGTGTCTCCAAGGCAACCAGGTGGCAGACCTCTGAGGGGACGTCGGCGAGTCGGTTCTTTGATAGATCTGCAAAAAAAAAAGGATAAAACTCTATAAAATCTAAAAAACAGACGGATGTGTTTCCAATCAATGCTGGCTGCTGGCATTTCGTTCATGATTTTTACACAAACAAAAAAAAATCATGTTCTTATTCTGACAGCTGCACTACTAAATCTAAGGACTAAACACATTTGCTTTTGGGAAAAATACATTCCAACAACAGAGAAACTAAAAACAGGCTCTTTTCCAGGTGTTTTTGGACTTCCTCTCCAGTTTGTGGTTAAATCAGTTTTACATATTATTACAGCAGCTATAACGATGTTTTTAGGCCAGGTTTGGTTGTGCGCTTTGTGGAGCCGTTGAGGTTGTTCTAAACACAGGCGGGGGTTACAGGTTTCTGGTTTTGCATCTGCTGGATTTTCTGTTTGCAGGTGTGAACCACACTTGCAGCATGGGTGTTGTCCAACAAAGACAAAGATGATGTTTTTGTTTTCTCAGCACGGTTGGCTCTTTGCAGCATGTAACCTACTCTCAAACGACTACCCAGCCGTGATCTGTTGGAGTAACAGATGAACCACTGCAGGAGTTACATCTGCGTTCTGGGGACACTTGCAGAGTAAATGCAGTAAAATACTTTAGTTAACCTTCTGAACTCTGAACATCCCCTCCTTTCATTCTTTTAACAATAGTCAAAGCATGAAAATTAGAAGGCAGTCTGCTGATTTAGTGACAAACCTGGCTGCAGGCCTTGCAGCAGCCCTTTAATCAGCAGTCATCTCATGACCGACTTGATGACTGAAGAGCAGCTCACACCAGCTTTCAGATCTGTGACCTGGAAACTAAACCTTCAGCACGTTCCTTTATACAAATAATATGGATTTAGTAACTATTTAAATATCCCAAACACAGCAGCAGAACCATATGAATGACATCAGACCCAGGGAAGTCTGTGCTTGTGAGGAGTTCAGGGCCAGTGTTGATGACATCATATCCTGTGTAGCTTGGCTACAACAGAATCAACTTTATCAGCTGCTGCCAAATAAGGCCAAGAAATGTCAGGCAAATTATTCCACATTGTTCTGCTGGGGCTGAACACTCAACCCTCCTAAAAACAAATGTTCAAGAGCGAGAGCAGGGACACAGTTCATTTCCTCTGGTGCCAGTCACCCCAGGAGAGGTGGCTGTAGTTCTGTGTCTGCATTCACACTAGCCCTCCAAGTCCCATGTCCCTAAGGACCATCATCCTCGTGCCACCAGAGAGGCTGCAGGTGTCCCACTGCTGGAAATCACAACTGTAAGCATCAACAGCACGGAGATGCAACAGTTCCAGGAAGTGCTATTTAAGACAACACGAATAAGGAACTAAGAGTCAGCCAGCTCTGCTTTTATCGTCCGAGCAAACAGCAGCACCTCCATTCCACTCACAACACACAAGCTGTGATGTGTGTGTGTGTGTGTGTGTGTGCGTGCGTACGTGCGTGTGTGTGTGTGTGTGTGTGTGTGTGTGTTGGGGGTTTGAAGAGAGACAAGTGAAACTGAAACTAACATTGATTAACAGATCTTTTAATAAAAAGGCCTTTAAAAACTATTAATATTTGCATTACATATAAATAATTTGATATTTTTACACCCCTGCACATGTTCTGTGTACTATTTTGTGTACTGTTCGGTTGTTCAATAAAGTTTTAACAAAGGAAAAAAAGTCCCCACTTAAGTGGTGAATTAAGAATGAGTGTGTAGCAAAGACAGGTTGCTTGTAGAAGGGTTCCAGATTAAGAATGAAGGAAAGTACCGGGCCAGACCACAAGCTGTGGATCTCTCTGACATTCATTTATAGTCTGGATTTTACCAGAATATCCTGGAAGCTGAGTGGTAAGTAGGGATGCACCTACTTATTTGTTTACCTGTCTTAGTTCCTGTTGTGAATCTGCTTCATTGCTGTTACACTAAAACGGCCCCACAAAGAGAAAATAACTTTTCTACTCATTGTATGGTCCGTTAGCTGAAGTCTAAAATGTGCTAGGGATGTACGTAGTTAACAGGTTCTTCTGCTGCACTGGGGTGTAATGTATTTGATACCAGACAGTCCGCTGTGCAACAAGTTCTGAGTTTGACAGACATTCTGGGTGGGGGGGGTGGGGGGTTGATTGGTTTCCGGTTATCTGGCTATTAATGGTTAAGGAGCGTCAATAGCCGGTTAAAGAAATTTTGGTAAACGTACATCCCTAAAATGTGCCCACTACTAACTTTTGGGCATTTTCTCTGAACATCATTAACCCTCTCGCCATCACTCTGTCACTTACTCTGCCGACTGTCTGATCTGCCACTGCCATAGACTGAGCGTACCAGTATCAAAAACCAGGTACTGTTAAAAGTACTGGCATGGAATACAAATCTAAAGATACCCAGCTTTGCTGAGTTCTAAAGAAGCTGATAACTATTCGAGCAAAGACCTTTGTCTATCTGCAGGTAACCGAAGAAAGTGAAAGTTAGAAAAGGTTATCTGTTTCTAAGGGAGTGAGTTCTGACGCCAAGTATACAAACAGATACGCCGCACCCTGTGAGGTAAGCATGGGACTTCCTGCTTTATTAACAATACCCTCCCACTCTTAAGAAACAGGACATAGTCTTATCACAGTAATGAGTCTAGCCATCACTTTACTGACAAGGTCCAACCTTGGAACCTCATGGCAATGAAGATGAGAGTCCACAGTAGGAGGAAGAATTGCTTCAACCCAGAACCATTTAGAATGGGAATCAGAAGAGACGCTGCAGACTCAACACTATCCAGAAGTTAGTGTTGATGATGCATTCAGGAAACACTGTAAGGCATCAAACTAAGAAATGCATTTTAATTTTACTTCATGGCTGGGTGATATTAAGATAAAGTCCCACTAGTTGTCACACACACTGAAGTATGTGCAAAATTTGTTCTCCACATTTGACCCAGGGGAGCGGTGAGCTGCAGACACAGCCACGCTTGGGAACCATTTGGTGGTTTAACCTCCCAATATAACCCTTAATGCTGAGTGCCAAGCAGGGAGGCATTGGGTCCCATTTTATCAAAGTCTTTGGTCTGACCCGACCAGGAATGGAACCCTGAAATCCCATGCTCAGGGCGGACACTCTACCACTAGGCCACTGAGCTACCGGTTGTATATTTACATCGACATAAACTTGACCTCATGTCGTGTTTGAAAACATGTTGAATTATTTTAAAAACACCAGATTTGCCCAGTCCTATGTCTCCTTGTGTTATCAGTGGCTCTGACACTTTAAGAAAACAAGCTAGAGCTGGCCACGTCCACCCAACCGCCACTCAGGCTGCTATAAGCTGAGAAGCTCCTATATCGGGAGTAGATATTGGAGCCGCTACTTCTCCAGCCTGGAGGGTGAGTGGGGGTTCTATGCTAATGTCCCTTTATTTCATAATCAGAGAATTTTTGAAATGGCTCATCTTATAAAAGTCAAGTGAAACTTTATTTGTAAAGCACATTTCCATGGCAACAGCCATTGCCCCAAACTGCTGCACAGAACAGTACAATAAAACATTCAGGAAACTAAAAGAATGAAACCATGTTAACATCTAAACATTCATGAAACCAAAAACTAGAAGCTAAAATAAGAGACATTAAAGTACCGAAGAACAGACCTAAATGCGTAAAAGACAACATTAAAAGGTGCAACCTACTGTTTGTCACTAAACACCAGAGAAAACAAATGTGTTGTCAAACGTACTTTAAACTAGAGCTGAGGAAAATAATCAAATAATCGATGCATCGGGATGCGGACATAAACGATTCTGCATCGTAGAAGAGTACGCCATAATTGATTATAGTGGAATGTAGTTTTGTTTTTTTAACGTCGGCACCAGCGCAGCATCCAAATCTGTCAGAGTGAGCATCCTCCACATTTACCAAGTGGTTCCGCCTTAATGTGGTACTGCAGGGCTGAGCGCTAGAGTTGTAACCTGAGACCGAACCGGAACTGAATCAGCCCGACCGGTTCTGTTGGATTTGGGCAGTGAATTATGTTAATTGAGCGGGTAGTCCTGCAGCGCGCTCCGCTCGCTCGCACAACAACTGAGAGAGGGAGAGAGGGAGGATCGGAGGATGCACCTCCAAACCGATGCTCCAAACACACATTATTATTTTCATAATGTAATTATTATTTCTCCTGGAAGCGCTCAGTCAGACCAAGTGTTGAGATGCTGGGAGATCCAATCTTGGGGAGGGGGCGGGGTCAATGATGGCGGCTGCAGCGTAATCGCCTGTCTCCTTTATTTAGGGACACGGAGAAGTTAAAACGAGAGAGGAATAGAATATAGAAGTTCTTGTTCCACTTTATTCTTTTGTTTCATGATGATAAACTGAAGTTAAATTCAGCTTAAAGAGAAACTGGGAGGAAGCTTTGGTTCATTTTAAGTTACAGGAGGTCTTGTGTCCTATCTGCTCCTCCAGAGACAGCATGGACATGAGGGTTACATGGTGAGGGTTAGTGGAAAGGTTTGTAGTTAGCTGGTTAGTGAAGCTGATCCATCAGCTGGGTAATTTAATCCTAATCCAGCCCACAGCCTTCTGCTGGTGTTATTACCAGAAAGAATAAAACACACATCTTAAATATTATTGGAAGTGTAGAATTTGTTTTATGTTTTATTATTTTCTGCATCAAACAGAACTTGATTCATTCTCCAACATTTCAGAAATGAACCACTGGGTTCAAATAAAATAACAAACTAAGTCAAACATTTCATTTGGTGTTACTTCTGACACCCTTGAACTGTGGCATAAATATCTGACTCTAAAGCTGCTCAGAGACATTAAACACTCATATATGAACCCACCATGGATTTTATTATTACATTATGTGTCCTGTAGGTTTTCAGTACTTTATTAGATTTTGTGAGTTTTTGCTAAGCGTGTTTTTCTCAGCCTGAGGCGTGGTGTTGAACGAGGAAACAGATGTTTTACTTTGATAAATCTTCTTAAATGTTTAAAATGTTTTGTCCTAACCTGTTGTGAATGGAGAGCTTTTGAGGGATGGCAGGTTGTGTCAATTACATTTTTGATTAAAATAATAATAATAATAATAATAATAATAATAATAATAAGCAATTATCTGACATCTTCTATTTATCAATGAAAACAAATCAATATGAAATAATCGTGATGCATCGGGATATTGAATTGAATTGAATCGTTGACCCAATAATCGTAATCGAATCGGGAGACAAGTGAAGATTCACACCTCTACTTTAAACAGGGCAGTAGTCTCAGCTGTCTAAAGGAAAACTATTCCACAGACAAAGGCCATCACAGAGAAATCCCTACCTCCTTTAACTTTTAACCTTGATCTGTGGGTCACCAGCCGATGGACGCCAGCTGATCTAAGCATTCTTGTCGGAGCATGGGGCATAGACACTTAATCCCTAAAACCAAACACTGACCAAGTATTTTACACATTTGGAGTGTTTGTAGAGACCCACAAGGTCCACAGAAGGATGCATATGGCGAGTTTTACATAACACGTCCCTTTTTAAGAAACTTTTTGAGGAAACTGAGATATGGATCAAAAAGTCTGCTTCAAATCCTGTTGACAGATTTAAAAGCTGTGATGTCAACAGTGACTCAGTCTAAAACCAAACGTGGGTTTTATTTAGATTCTTGATGCAGCAGAAATGTAGGTCTGTTCTCAGAACACATGTTCAAAGCCATCCAAATTCCTGTTACATGAGTTGTTGGGAGATATTTTCACTGGGCAGGTTGCAGCCTGCAGTCAAACAGGAAGCAGCAGCATATCTGGGATTTGTTGTGCTGTAAATGTGTCTTCCTCTGCTTCACCTAGTGACCTCAGCGACGCTAAAGACAGACAGCTACAAATGAAGCTTTTGGTGGTCCTGGTGGACTGGCTGACCTCTATGTGACCAGAGTCGTGGACATTCGAGACTTCAGCTTGCTCACAGACAACACACACAAAACAGGAATGTGGAGGTGGGCCGCTCGTGCACAGAGGTCAGAACTTTAACAACACAGCAGCAGGGAGGAGACTGACACAACAAAACTAAAAATAACCATTATAAGTTGGTTTGTTTTAATTTTAACAGGAATTGATTACATGTTATTGAGTCAATAAGAGGTGGCTGATCAAGTCCATTCAGAATAATTTTATCTGTTTAAAACTTATTTACATTTTAATTATTTAAAGAAATTATTCATGTACGTGAAATCATGTCAGAAGCTCCCTGGTGCTACGGTTCCTATGCTGAACTTTGATTTTATGATATTCAGAAAGGTACACAAGCTGTGAGCGCCTGAGAAGACCCTGAAACCAAGTGTGTGTGTGTGTGTGTGTGTGTGTGCGTGCGCGTGTGTGCATGTGTGTGTGTGTGTGTGTGTGTGTGTGTGTGCGCGCGCGCAACGTGTGTGTGTGTGTCTGTGGTGTGCATGCGTGTCTGTGTGTGCATGTGTATGTGTACGTGCGCGTGTGTATGTTTGTGCATGCCTGTGGATGAAGCATGCACACATGTGTGTTTGTGCGTGTGTATGGATGTGTGTGTGCTGCAGCTGCATCCTCTAGTTGTGCAGGAAAAGGCGAGACTTCCCGACAGCAAAGTAATGACAGGCTGGACACCAGAAAAACACGCAAAAAAGCACAAAAATAATCTCTGAGAACAGTTTCAGAGCAACAATATCAAATCTGTTTGATCAAATCAGACTGAAAATTTGCCAAGAACAGCTATAAGATAGTGAGAGTTATTGGGAAAGAAAGAATTAGAAACCAAGACTGAATAATGAGAAAAGTTAGAGAAGCTAAAGAAGTCTGAGCAGAACACAGCAGTCACAATAGTAGATCTCTCCAGAACAAGAAGCCTCTACTTGCTGTAGAATTATATTTATTACCAAATCTTTTATTCATTTCAGGTAAAATTACCAGCCAGATTAAGACACAAGGCAAACCACACAAATTATTCTATCCCTAAAAATAACTAGAGGTGTGTTGATTCACCATTTAATAAACCATGCGAGCCACTTTTGTGTGTAAAACTAAAATAAAACACAACAGCAACACTACCAACATGCGACACATTACACGTTTCCATCACGGGTTAGATGAAGAGAAGAAGCCGGTGGTTGTTCCCGCCTAAAGTGACAACAATCAAAGAAGGATGATTAAAATTTGATGCAACTCCATCCTGTTTCACAAAACAATGGTGCCACTTTTCCGCAAAATGGAGGAGGCATCAGGTAGCTTTTGGTTGCTCATAAGTGGTCTGGCTGTGGCGGTAATGTGGCGCGATCATGTGTTTTTACAAACATTCCGCGATGGTGGTATAAAGTGGGTGTGGCCGACAGTCTCCGCACTGTCAACAACTTCCTTTGAGCTTGAACGTAACTTGTTCTTCATGTTAAATTGAAGCAATGTTAAAGTTTTTTAATGGGTTCCTCCTAGCGATGGGTACCAAATTCGGTACTTTTTAAGGTACCGACCGAATTCCATAGGGTATCGCACTGTTGAAGCGGTGCTGCGAGCAGCTGCGACCCAAAAAGTATCAGAACCGCTCACGGCGCATGCGCAATCCTGCATCAACGCAGCTCGCTATTTCCCTAATAGCACACGCTGTTCGTTTTTGTTTCTACACGTTTTTTTACTCACAAAGATTGTCAAGAAAGCGTGTTTGTCGTGTTCATGTCAAATTAAACCGATCACAAAACACAGATTCACTTTCTTTATTTCGTTTTCCTCATCCAACCCCCATAAATCCCTGTGTGTCCTCCTGCAGCACTCCCGAAGGACAACAGGCAAGACAAGACAAAAAAGTCTGACGTGTTGAGTAAAAACTGCTATTTTTAGCATATTTTTAGGGCGGACGTGTTGCTACCAGACGTACAGTGTGAGCAGTCAGGTCGCATACGAGAACTGGGTCATACAGTGTGAGCACATGACTCGTGAGATCTGCTCTGCGAGGAAGTCGTACAGTCTGAGCTGAAGCTGAGTGCTACGAGTGAAAAAGTCGCACAGTGTACGCCCGGCTTAAAGTATCCTCTCACAGGAGACTTGAAGCACTTCCTAGGTGGAAACGGAGCAGTCCGGGTGGTCATTGATGCTGGTTCTGCTACGTGCGTTCGTTCACTTTCAACTTCGCTTTGGTCCGCTAAAGGTTTTTTTATCTGAGGTGTTGGGAGACATCTCTATGGTGGGTTAACTGCAGCGTTTCACACCGTGGTTAATAGTCAAACCGGTTAATTCTTGCAACCCTAGTGCGTATATGTTTTTCACATTTATTTTGGGACAGAAATGTAGATTTGCTGTCTGTTTTCAGTTCTAAACATAGTCTGTGTGTGTATACTGGTCTTTATAGGTTTAAGTGGACATATTTTTACTTTAACCTGTACTGTGTGGAAATTTTGCTGGTCCACACAATGTGAAGCACCCTAAAACTTGGTTTTAGATGTATGGTGTGAATGAACTTTTAGTTTAGGTTAGTTTAAGTTAGGAGTAGAACCCTATTGGTTATGGTTAGTGTTAGGGTATGGGTTGGGCATAGTGGAGTCGCTAAAATGAAAGGAAGTGAAAGGAGGTCCACACAAGCGCGCGCGCGCGCACGCACACACACACACACTTGTATTTATATGCTTGTGTGGACCTCCTTTCACTTCCTTTCATTTTAGTGACTCCACTATGTCTAACCCATAGGACAGGAGCGTCTTTTGATTAGAAGGGTTGAAGAAGTTCACCATGCAAGTTCACTGCCGTTAGCTAAAGCAGTAGGAAGCCTAACTGGAGTGAGTGTTTCCCGTGACATCATACGATGCACACTGCAGAGGAATGACATGCATGGGAATCGTCCACAAAGGAAGCCTCTCCTAAAGCCCATGCACAAAAAAGCATATCTAGGATTAGCTAGGGCCCATGCTGAAAGAGATGAAGACTACTGGGACTCTGGAGTGACGAGACAAAGATCACTGTTTTTGGAACTAATGGTTTCTAAACAGTATGGCATTGTAAAGGTGAGGATTTCGAAGAGAAATACATGGTGCCTACAGTGAAACATGGTGGTGGTGGTGTCCTTATGTGGGGCCGCATGAGTGCTGCTGGTGTTGGGGAGCTGCATTTCATTGTTGGTATCATGAACTCAATGGTCCAAAACACATCTAAAGCTACTGTTGCATTTCTGAAGAAGAACAGGGTTAAGGTGATTGAATGATCAAGTATGTCTTCTGATCTGAACCAATCCAACACCTGTGGGGATTTCTGAAGCAGCAAGTTGAGCATCACTCTCCATTCAGCCTAGAAGACTTGGTGCAGTCCTTGAAAATCACGGTGGTCATACAAAAATTATTAACCTTAATTTCATGTTATGGAGTTAAACAAGTGTTCAATAAAACCAAGCCTTGTGAACATTCTGGAAATTGTTCTTTAGGTCATTGAGCTCCTGATTAAATGTGTATGTTTTAAAGGGGGTGGGGTGTACTCATTTATGCTGAGCACTGTGTGTGTGTGTGTGTGTGTGTGTGTATATATATATATATATATATATATATATACATACACGTACACATATATGTATACCCTCACCTAAAGGATTATTAGGAACACCTGTTCAACTTCTTCTTAATGTAATTATCTGATCAATCAATCACAAGGCAGTTGCTTAAATGCATTCAGGAGTGTGGTCTTGCTCAAGACAATCTCCTGAACTCCAAACTGAAGGTCAGAATGGGAAAGAAAGGTGATTTAAGCTATTCTGAGCGTGGCGTGGTTGTTGGTGCCTCACAGGCCGATCTGAGTATTTCACAATCTGCTCAGTTACTGGGATTTTCACACAACCATTTCTAGGGTTTACAAAGAATGGTGTGAAAATGGAAAAACATCCAGTCCTGTGGGCCAAAATGCCTTGTTGATGCTAGAGGTCAGAGGAGAATGAGCCAACTGATTCAAGCTGATAGAAGAGCTATTTTGACTGGAATAGCCACTCGTTACAACCAAGGAATGCAGCAAAGCATTTGTGAAGCCACAACACGCACAACCTTGAGGCGGATGGACTACAACAGCAGAAGACCCCACCAGGTACCACTCATCCCCACTACAAATAGGAAAAAGAGGCTACAATTTGCACCAGCTCACCAAAATTGGACAGTTGAAGACTGTAAAAATGTTGTCTGGTCTGATGAGTCTCGATTTCTGTTGAGATATTTCAAATGGTAGAGTCAGTAAACAGAATGAGAACAAGGATCCATCATGCCTTGTGCAGGCTGGCGGTGGTGGTGTCATGTGTGGGGGATGTTTTCTTGGCACACTTTAGGCCCCCTAGTGCCAATTGGGCATGGTTTAAATGCCACGGGCTACCTGAGCATTGTTTGTGACCATGCCCATCCCTTCATGACCACCATGTACCCATCCTATGATGGCTACTTCCAGCAAGATAATGCACCATGTCATAAAGCTCCAATCATTTCAAATTGGTTTCTTAAACATGAAAAAGAGTTCACTGTACTGCATAAAACAATATTGCTCATAAAGACCAGTGGTCAGGAATCGGACTATCACTGATGGTCAATAAACGCCCAACCTCATATGCTGTGTAAAAGTGTCATTAAAAGGATAAAAACTGATACTTTTATTTTTCAATATTACATTTTTATGCAAATACCGGCTGACAAACATCCCCTCTGACAAATACAAAGAGAATATATTGATAAATATTGTTACAGCACAGGCTTCCAAATAAAAGGCACCATAGATTTGAGGCCATATTGCCCATCTTTGGTTTGAAATAAATGACTTTCACCAATTACCATGCAGCTTATCCTAACAAATGGCTGACCTGACAGAGACCCAGCATAAACAATGATGATTTTTTTTCAGCCAATAGCAGAACTGCTAAATGATTAGTTTCCAGGGCTCTCCTTCCTCCCTCTTACAATTCTGTCTTCCTTTGTTTCTAAATATCTGAATATTGTTCTACAGGACGACCGACATAAACTGCTTGTTACATAACGGCGGTTGGAGTGAACGTCCACCCACATCAGCTCACTCTGCCTCTCACTGAGAATAGCAGAGAGCCGTGTGACGACAGCTCACACAAACATTCAAACGTCTCAGTACATGTGCACCAAACAAAAACATCACTCTTTTTTTTGTTCCAAAATGTACTCATTTACTCATTTTCCATCAGTCATCCGACCCACTTTATGAAAACTGGCCTACAGCTGACATACAGAGAACAAAACCAATCTTTACGACACTTTTACATAATTAAGTGGCTGCATGGATACAATGGTAGTCTATATGCAGTAAAGGGACTGCAGCTGCAGTTTAAAAATGAGCCACACCAACAAAACAGAACATCTACACTAAGACTGTTACAAAGATACTTCCTCATTATGAATATTCCCAATATAATACCCAGAAACATGTAAATAGGGCTGCACACCATTAGAAAAGCATGCAGTTGGGGTACAACTGTTGAAAACTGGCTGCATCATCCCTAACCTCAACTCTAACAGATAAATGAGAACAGCAGCTTACAAACAATGTTTTAATTAAACACAAACACTGAAACATGGTCAGCCTCGACAGTAATGAGACAACATTCCTAAGATCTGCAGTGAAACTGACTGATCATAATCTTGCACAGCGCTGCTGCATGTTTTATTATCTCTTATTTCAAATATAGTTTCTTTGGGCTGATGTTGAGTTTTCGTTCTCTTTATGAGCAGATGTATGTGGTTATCGGTGTGTGTGTGTGTGTGTGTGTGTGTGTGTGTGTGTGTGTGTGTGTGTGTGTGTGTGTGTGTGTGTGTGTGTGTGTGTGTGTGTGTGTGTGTGTGTGGGTGTGTGTGTGTGTGGGTGAGGGGGTGATCCATCTGTCTGACCCAGTGACCAACAGACAGTAGTGGATTAGCAGCACAGTGGATTTATACGGTCGAGGTGATTATAATAAGGCGGGGGGCTCACAGAGATTATTGCTAGGGGTGTAATGGCAAGTGTATTTGTATTCTGAATTTTAGGTACGAAACGTTCCGTTCGTGACAGACGCATACAGAGTTCTCACCCAGCAAACACAGAGCGGTTTGGTCCAAAGGACGGGTGAGGCGACAATGGAGCACAGCTAGATCGACCTGCAGAACTAACTCTTGTAGCTTCTGCTGTGGTTGGTCTAGCTTACTAAGCTACCCTTTTCTCTCAAAACTGCATAAATCCTTCCAGCTACATTTTAGCATAGTTGTTGAAGGAACTGGGCTGAAAGGTTGTTCCAAACATCTTGGAGATCTAAATGCAGATCTTGTGTGGATGTAGGCATCTTCATGTAATCCCAGACACACTCCACGATGTTGAGATCAGGGCTCACACAATTATCATTATTTATGTGTCTGAAAGCATTCTTTATTCACAGTATTTTCACACCGGCCTAAAACAGTACTGTAAATACAGGCCATTGGCCATGTAACCAGAAGAGGAATGTGTAAATTCAACACATTCTCACACCCAAGGCATCAAAATATGACGTGTCTGACCAAGCCTCAATATATGACGATTTGGGACGCCCCGGCGCATCAGGAGACGACGATCAGGGACAAACAGCTGATGCAGCGTCCCAGAGCGTCGGTATCCGACGCCGGTGGTGAGACGGACATTAGAACTACTTGTGAACTACTTAACCTTCCCCTCACCCCAATCCTAACTTTAAGGTCACAGTTTATGGACCTTAAGGTTAGGATTGGGGTGAGGGGAAGGTTAAATAGTCGAGTAATATCCGTGTGACCGCGCGCGTCAAACAGTGACGCCAGCGGAGCCACGTGAACCAGCGAGCCCCTGATCGTCATCTCCTGACCCGCTGGGGCGTCCCGAATCGTCATATATTGAGGCTTGGTCACACGCGTCCTATTTTGACGCCTTGGGTGTGAGAATGTGTTGGTAAATTACCAAGGCTCAGTAAAGTCTTGTTAGCCAAGGCTAGCAATAAACACATCTTTGGCCCTACTTGGTGGATCAGGTGTTTCAACGTCCTGAAAAAGAAATGGATTGGCATATCCAACTAACAATTAGAGCATTTTTGACTCATCATTTTTTTCTTTTTTTGACTGCAATACATGTCAATATCATCCTGCTCTGTGAGTATGCATTCATCCAGCTAGTACACAACAATGTTGATCAAAGTTGGAAGGTAAAATCAGAATACTAATGGAGGTTATGATGAAACAGAGACACATCTTTGAAGGTTTTCTGTAGCACTATGTTGGATATCAGATGGAAACATGTTCTGAGCTATTTTAGTGGAGGACATTAACTGGACCCTTGTGGATGTAAAAAGAATTATTTTGCATTTATGAGTAGTTTGATAAAAGTGTTTACTGCTCCTTAAAATGCTGATTTGACCCAGAAGAACGTAACTCACAGCCTGCGGTATGTAAACACCAACAGACTTACGGTCAGCAACAATGCAGGACTGCTGCATTACATCCAATGCTATTCTAGTCATCTGTTGAAAATTCCTATGTGTGTGTGTGTGTGTGTGTGTGTGTGTGTGTGTGTGTGTGTGTGTGTGTGTGTGTGTGTGTGTGTGTGTGCGCGCGCACGCACGTGTGTGCGTGTGTGTGTGTGTGTGTGTGTGTGTGTGTGTACAATGTGAATCTTTCCTGAAACTTGCAGCTATAGTTCTCAGTTTTTCTCTCAGAGAGGATATGATACTACAGACATAGAATTTCTGCAGATTATTAACACATTTCTGTGATTTATTAGAGAGTGTGCTCGCTGCAGAACTACAAAGGCGGAGTTGCACCAGTCAGCCCCGCCCATTCACGCAAACTCAGCCTAGTCCACTGACTTCTTCCGTTTTTGTTTTTCAACTTTATCGCAAACTAACCTGACCCACATGAATTACGGCTGTTACTAGTTTACAATTGCTAATGCTATGTTCTATGCTCCAATTAAACAAGATAAATATAACTTGCTACATGACAATGCCTGAATATATCCCGAAATGAAAAGGTTTCTTTTAACAAATATCTGCCCACAGCCGCTCTAACAAAAGCGTCCTATACAGCATTTAAGGCTTATTGTTGTAATGGTTCTGGTAGCCCAGTGGCAATATTGTCTGACTTAAGTTTTGCTTTCCCCTCAGCTGATGCTGGTTCGACTCTCGGTGGGGTCGACAGCAATCTATTTAGCCAGCTGAAACATTTAATTTGTTTATATTTTAGTTGTAATGTTTATTTTCAGCAAAATATTTATATCTCTAAAAGTTCTTTGAATTTGGTCGTTCCTAAACAGCATTTTAGTTGAAACTCTGCTCACAAATGGACTCACACTGGCTAAATAAATGAATAAATTAAAAAAAAAACACATTAGTCATTATATTTTAAACGGTATACCAATAAATTACCTCCTCGTTACCATCTGGCAGACGTTACAGGAGTCTGCCTGCTCGGACTACGAGACTTAAAAACAGTTTCTACCACCAAGCCATACGACACCTCAACCATTACACAAACACACACTTAAACACACACAACACAGGATACAGATGTTACCCTGCAGCTCCACAAGTAAAATTTAATCTGCACTGGTTACTTCATTTTAATGCTACCACTCACTTTTTTTTTTTAGATATATTTATATTTAGTCATCTATACTTACTTATCTATTTAATAAGCTTTTACTTTTAGCATGACTCTCTAATATTTTGCTTTTACTGTATTATACCTTCTTCTGTTTTCTATTGTATTATGCTGCTGAGAGACCGCTGCTCGTCAACCACATTTCATTGCAATGTTGACCCTGTGCTAACTTGCATATGACAAATAAAACTAAACTAAACTAAATTGTTGTAAACCTTGTACTGGCAAGTGTAGCTAGAAAAGACGAAAAATGGTTATAAACTACCTATATACTACCGCTACTGCAAGGCGAACCTGCGCAAAACAGCATGTCAACCTGCCTCTATAACCACTTCACCACTACATCTGATAAAAAGCAAGTGGCGTTACATGTAATTGTGCCATCCAGTGTGTCTTTGTAGATGTAATGTATGGTTTTTCCGGCTGTGTTTCAGTAGAAGTCATTTCAGAAATAATTTGTCAGAAAATTCACAGAATATCCAGATTTGAGAACCAATACCAGACCCGCTTCAGGGGAGGAGACCAAATTGAAGCTGAGATGGGAGGAAAATGCACGAGTGAGGCCAAAAATGGCTTTGGCGTATTTCATATGAGGAAATGACAATATAACATGTTAAAAAGTTCCAAAAGTTAGACTTTTAATTATGGAACCTTTACAAAAACTATTCAACTTACTTCTCAACTCCGTCCTCAATCTTGCATTTTAGATGATATTAGCTATAACACCCTCTTTGGTTCCAGAATGCTATCAAGTCTGACAAGTGGAAGGAATTGGACTGACTCTGATGGAATGGGCGGGGCTGACTCTGATGCAGCCCCACCTTATGGTGCAGCTCCGCCTTTGTGGTTCTGCAGCGAGCACCACTTGATTTATTATCTAATAGCATCAATGTTCCCCACAAACTGAGTTTAATTAGTGCTTCTACATACTAGCAAAAGGGTTCAATGTAAATAATTAAGATAATACAGCAAAACTGTATATTAAGAAGTGATTACAAATACGTGTTGGGTAAATTGTTAGCTAATGAAAACGAACCTGAAAAGATAAAATTTTAAAAAGGACTGCAGAGGGTGAGGGGGAAGTGAGACGTTAACAGGATTGGAGAGGGGGAGTTTCCTCAAACTGGCAACCCACCAGGCACACACACACACACACACACACACACACACACACACACACACACACACACACACACACACACACACACACACACACAGAGTAATCATGAAAAGCAACAGCAAACCCCCACCACTGACCCACATCTTTTTCTACTGTCAGCGTATTACAGGAACGGTGTGTGTGTGTGGCCACTGGCATAGCTGCAGGAGGTGGCATTTCAAACAGAATCCCATCACACACACACACACACACACACAGTCTGCCATGCGGGCCAACACACATAACCCAGCAGTATAAAACAATCTGGATTATGCTTTCTTTAAGAATCAACATGTTTATGCTGCTGAACGTGTCCTGAATGGGTCGTCAGATGTCTGAACACCTCACCTCACCTTACCTTACATTACCTCACCTTACCTCACCTCACCTCACCTCAGAACTCAGACCAGCTCCTGATGAAGGTCTTCAAAACCAGGCTGAAGACCAGTGGTGACCAAGCGCTTGGGGTGGGTGCCCCTTGGCTCTGGAGCACTGGCTGAGTCCCTGGGCATTTTAAATCCTTCTTAAAAACCCACTTTTACTCCCTGGACCTTTTATCTAAAGCAAGACAGACTTCTACAGTGGTAGCTTTAATTTGTGTCTTATACATATATACATATACAGTCAGGTCCATAAATATTGGGACATCGACACAATGCTAACATTTTTGGCTCTATACACCACCACAATGGATATCAAATGAAACAAACAAGATGTGCTTTAACTGCAGACTGTCAGCTTTTATTTGAGTTATTTACATCCAAATCAGGTGAACGGTGTAGGAATTACAACAGTTTGCATATGTGCCTCCCACTTGTTAAGGAACCAAAAGTAATGGGACAATTGGCTTCTCAGCTGTTCCATGGCCAGGTGTGTGTTATTCCCTTATTATCCCAATTACAATGAGCAGATAAAAGGTCCAGAGTTCATTTCAAGAGTGCTATTTGCATTTGGACTGTTACTGTCAACTGTCAAGGTGAGATCCAAAGAGCTGTCACTATCAGTGAAGCAAGCCATCATTAGGCTGAAAAAACAAAAGAAACCTATCAGAGAGATAGCAAAAACATTAGGCGTGGCCAAAACAACAGTTTGGACCATTCTCAAAAAGAAGGAACGCACCGGTGAGCTCAGCAACACCAAAAGACCCGGAAGGCCACGGAAAACAACTGTGGTGGATGACCGAAGAATCCTTTCCCTGGTGAAGAAAACACCCTTCACAACAGTTGGCCAGATCAAGAACACTCTCCAGGAGGTAAGTGTATCTGTGTCAAAGTCAACAATCAGGAGAAGACTCCACCAGTGTGAATACAGAGGGTTCACCACAAGATGTAAACCATTGGTGAGCCCCAAAAACAGGAAGGCCAGAATAGTTTGCCAAACAACATCTAAAAAAGCCTTCACAGTTCTGGAACAACATCCTACGCACAGATGAGACCAAGATCGACTTGTACCAGAGTGATGGGAAGAGAAGAATATGGAGACGGAAAGGAACTGCTCATGATCTTAAGTGTAGCAGCTGGGGGATGCTGCTTAAAGGCACGGTCCGTAAGATTTAAATGTAGAATAACTTTTAAAATGTTTGATTTTGACCATCTGACCCAATTTTATTTAAAAAAAAGTAAATAATCTTTAATATTTCAATTTTCTCCTAAGTCCCTCCCCTGCCCTGTATAGCTCAGCCAATATTTCTGCAAGCCTAACGCGTTGACCAATAGCACTGCGTTACCACCAGGGGGCAGCTGTCAATCATCGAGCACGAGCAGATCTCAGCGTGCACAACAGTGTCACGCGCCTCACTCGGCTTACTGCAGAAACATGGAGCAACAAAACCCCAAATTACCGATTCCTCGACTGCCTTCCACAACTCAAAATACATTTAAAAAGTTTAAAAGCCCTTCTTCAAAAGTGGCTGTAAGACGTTTAAGACAGTCGAGTAGAATTTACATTCGAGATTGTTTTACACACGATGGAGAGATTTTCGTGATCTACACGGCCTGAAAACGGATGAAGAGTTGGCAAAGTATCTTTTGGACAGGTAAGTTATTTATTGTTTTTCAGATAAATTTACTTAAAATCTTTCTTTCACTGAAAGAAGTAATAGAGCAAACAAGCTTTGTATGCTTGGTGTCCTATTGGCTAATGTAGCATTAGCTTGAATGCTAAGTAGACATGAATCGATGCTAGTTGAACTATTTATGCTATATTTGGATGAAGTTTGATTAACGAAAGGGGATTTAAGTATTTTTTTTTTATATGGGAGCTAATGATTAGTGTGGCGTTTAACTATAGGCCACATCAGTATATTGTTTTAAGCTCTTGTTTATAACTTCCCCGTTAGCGGGGTTCGGTTGGCATCTTGAACGCTGAATTAGATGTTTACACTTTCCTGAGCTGCGTGTTTGATTAAAATGAGTAATCAGCAGCTCATGTAGCACTTGTAGAAGTCTGAGGAGATGATTCAGCAGTTAGAATTAGGCGTGATTGATCAGGAACGTATCCAAAACCTTACGTTTCCATTAGCACTGAAAGACATATTGTGCTAACCTGGGTGGGCCACGTGTACAGATTACCTTCTGATTTTGTGGTCTTACTTACGTGAAAACTCCATATTAAAATAAAAGGAATGATAATCAGCTCGTGCAGAAATCTGTGAAGGCTGGGCAGACTTGTTTTATTACAGTGGAACAAAGATATCTGTAACAATTTTTGGTTTTGCTGCAAGTCGGCGAACACTTATGATGAGTTTTTTGTAAGTACATTATTTGTATTTTCATATAAAAAAGTGAATGTAAGTAATCGCCACATATGTCTTTTAGAACATGTGGATTGGTCTACTCCATCATGTGACTGGAGAACATGAGTGGTCTCTGGATGCTTGTCAGCATGATCCTTTACTAAGTGACAGAGAGAAAGACTGGATTCAGAAAGGCTCCACTCCACACAAAGCCCTCAGTGACATCATTCTCAGTGAACGCTGGCTGAAAGAAGTCCCAAAATATTTGAAATTGAGGTACTGTATTTAATTATAGCTATAAATAATAATAATATAATTGTTCTAAATGTTAAATTCTTGTTTTAGATCTACAGCAAATTTGGAGGCGTTTCACAACCATCTCCTAATGTATGCAAGCAAAAGATTCAGTTACATCCCACCTGTTTACGAGGCACGGATACTGTTTGCTGCATTGGACTACAATCACCACTCACATCGAGAAGTGAAGAGGAGAGCAGATGGATCGATACTGTATGTATTTATTTATTTATTTATATTTTTAATAAAACATACACTCATGAATTCATAATTCACTGGTCCAGTTTTAGTCATTTTTTATTAACAACTTCCTCAGATGAACAACCACAACGCTCCTAACTGCTACATATTGGTTTAACAACATGTTGTCAAGTGGCCAACTGTAGAGTAACAGAAACACCACATTTTCAATAATAGCGCCTCCAGGTGGGGCTTTCCTAAATTACTTTTAATTTAAAACACTTTTTCAGCTAATTTGTTGTATATTACAAGTTAGAGCCCTGCACGGGCCTAAAATCTGAGCCCGTGTCCGGCCCGGCCCGAGGGGGTGGAGCCCCAGCCCGACCCGGTCCGAAAAGGTTTTCAGGATTCTCTGACCCGAGCCCGACTTTTTTTTAACCAACTAAATGAAAACAAAGTGCGTCAATCCTGACCAATGTGTTAAAAGACGTGCAGGATCCGATCAATTTGTTTTTCTCTCATTTATCGTCACGGAGATAACTGCGCACTGGCTCTGGTGGTAATCAAGTTAAATTTGATCTCTTTCCAACAATTTTCACAAGAAAACAAAACAGTCAAAAGCAGGGCTTGTGTTGTGTTGACCGGACAGTTCCCGTATTTGACCGTTTATTTTGACGGAGAAAGAATAGAAAGAATTACCCCGACGCATGCAGACGAACTGACATTTTATTCTACGCACATCGCAGATGTAGCTAAATCACCCAAGAAAAGATTCCCATCTGAACATCTGAGCTGGACACTGAGCTCAGCGCAGCTCGCTCTCAGCTCGTACAAAAGGTACACAGCGAGCTGAAGATGTGGAGATTGGCTTGGAGCGCGTTGCAGAACCAGAGCGCATGCAATCGATACGTGAAGAGCATAAAATGCTCCAGAAGAACATCTACTACCCCACCTTCTGGATCTTTATTTTCATCATTTTATAATGGCTGTATACTTTCACTAATAACACTTTGGCTAAGGTTCATTCTTTTAATGGGCTCTAAATAAATTTTGGGTTGAGAGTGAGACAGAGTTCAGAAAATCTAAGCTGCTAAATGTTTTTTCGAGTAGCTGGTCCTGCTTACTGAATGCATTACTGAACGCATTACTTCACTACATCAGTAAGTAAAAATGACACCGTAGTGCGTGTGCAGATCAGATTAAACAGGAAGTGAAAGGTTTTAAAATGAAACAACGCATAGCTGGTGAGCAGAGAGACTCCAACAGATCAAGATGAAACCAACAGTGCACTAAAAATATATACCAGAAAACACACACACACACACAGGGTGATTTACTGTCACATGGGTACAGGTGAAGACAGAGACTCCATGCACTCCAGCATGTGCTTGGGTTGTGAGCATATGTGAACACTTAGTTATGTATGCTGCCATGTGCTTTATGGTAAATTAGGATTAGCCTGCTGCCTGAAGCAGAAAAGATGACAGAGGTGTGTGTGTGTGTGTGTGTGTGTGTGTGTGTGTGTGTGTGTGTGTGTGTGTGTGTGCGTGCGTGCGTGCGTGCGTGTGTGTGTGTGTGTGTTTGGAGGGAGTTTGGCCTACATTGGTGAGATGAGAGCCTGTTCCTGTTCACTAATTTAAAGGATTCAGTTTCTGAAAGAACAGACAAAAATCTCACATTTGAAACAAAATAAGAAGCTCTTGTTTTGCAGCGATCGACAGGTTTACAGTAGCTCGTCAGGGCTGAGCAGAGGCAGCATTCATTCTCAACATAAGGTCAGCTTAGCGCTACCCTAGCATGTATAAATAAAATACACACTCACACATGTAGGTGTGTTCTCTTCAGGGCTGTGCATACCTAGAGCCTGTTGCACAAAAGCATTATGGTGTTGAAGATCAACACTGCAAAGCATCAGATGGACCACTGATACCTTAAAAAATTAATTCACTAATTTTTGTCAATACATCTGCTGTTGTCGCTACTCGCTAGTATGAATGAATGACTGCCTTGTGAGAACGCTCCCATTCCCGTTTCAGGGACAGAAGTAGAACATGTTTCACAAAGACCACAGGAGAAAAATAACTCCCACTAAAGTGTTAATTCAATCATTTATAACATGTTATGATCAGTCTATGTGCACACAGATTATGCAGACATGTTTGTGATGCTGCAGAGTGTGACACGCATGGGGAGCAGTAAGCTGCAGCTGTGGCTGCGCTAGAGAACTTTTTGGTGGTTTAACCCCCCCCAATAGAGCTCCGGACCCCACGTGACTCTCAGTTAGTGGACGCCATTTTGGCATGCAAAAAAGGTAAACAAACACGGATGTAACCATGAACATGAACGGGATCCGCTTGGATTTTACTTCGTCGGATTTTACTTCACACTTTAAAACAGAAGAAATCGTTTTATATAGTCAGAAATTAAATAGACTAAACATCTCCGACCCTTACCGTGCCCCTGGGATACTTTTTAAAAACGCCAGAAGTCGTAGCGGACTTCTTACCGGCACAACACCGGACCTGGCCGGGGAAACCCCTTGGGATTCCCCCGGCCGGAGGAGCTGGGGAGAAGGTCTGGGACTCTCGACTCTACTACCCGCTCCGACGCCAGAAGCTGTCGGAGCGGACCGGCACAGCACCGGACCTGACCGGGGAACCCCTTGGGATTTACCCGGAGGAGCTGGCTCCGGCGGCTGGGGAGAGGGAAGTCATGCTACTGCCCCAGCAACCCGACTCCGGATACGCGGATGAAAATGGATGGATGGACGGACAAATAACAGATTTACATGTAAGTAGTCTCGGTGACACAGATAATAGCAATCCAAAGTGCTTTTTATGTGTGATCTGATCAACCATTGCTTAAAAATTAAATACGGCTTAGCCGGTTAATTGCTGTCATCATAAAACACGTAAACGGCAGCACGCAGAACTCACGAGGCAACGTTTTACGTGATGTTTACTTGTTGCTATGAGTAATAAGACGGAAAAAGCCACGCCAAAATAAGTTTAGGAAGCCCACTAAGAATCATAATAAAAGCATTTAAAATAAATACCGTACACAGTTGAGGAAACGTTGGTTTAAGTACCTGATATGAAGCGGTCGCAGCATAAGCGAAAACCTTTACTCTCGGGATCCCACAGCTTCATTTTCGCCCGGTCACTAGTGCGTTTTATTACAATGATCCAACGTTTGCGGCGCTCCGGATCTTGGGGAATCCTGTAGATGTCTCATTCCTTATGTCGTCCGCGTCTGTTCTGCATCCTGGGGCACAACAGGAATCTACCATATTTCCTGTTTGATTGAGTTTTCTGACAATAGTAAATAGTCCAGCTGCCGGCTTCTGCATGCCAATATGGCGCCGTTTCGATTTGAACTGTTGCATGCCGGGAGAAGTGACGTCAACTCCCGGAGCTCTATCCAAGCCCTTAAAGCATTGTTTGAGTCTTTGGTAAGATCAGACCAGTTTTTAACCCCGTTTAGATCTCCCAGTCCCAGGGCGACACCATTCCACTAGGCCACTGAGCTGGTTCATTCAATCCTAGATGATTCATGTTCTCAAACATGCTCAATGGCGTGGTGGAATTAAAAACACTTTCAAAATATTACAAAGGAGAAAGAAGGTATCATAAGAACTAGAGGTCAACCAATATCGGTTTTCCATTGCCGATACCGATGCTGATATGTAGGAGACATGGTCAGTCGATGGCCGGTATGTACTGCAGATTTTCATGGCCCATATCTAGACATTTTCCACCTTATTTTCATGCTAAAATATCTCTTATAAAAGTGGTTGATGCTCACAATTTCTTAAGCTGAATCTATTTTTAACTTAACTTTTTTTAGGTGTCTGACATTAACACTGAGCAGTGGAAAGTTAGGGTTTAACAAGTAACATATTTATTATGAAGATATTATTAGTGAACAGTGTTTCCCCTAGGAATTTTTCCAGCCGGGGGGGGGGGGGGGGGCACATCTCACTTTTATGTTAATTTTGTTTTATTTGATGCACTCCACTTTGAACTGCACCAATCCAGCAACTGCTGCATTTAAATAACTAGTATTAAAGGTGAATACACCAATATTTGCACAAGAATAATTTTTGTTTTAAACTCTCAGTGACACACTTTGCAGGGGGGGTGTTGGTATTTAATTTTTCTTGGCGTCTGGAAAAACATCTCCTTTTGCCCCCCTGTATTTTACTTTCTGCCCCCTTTATTTTGGTCCAAGATCATTACTGGGCTGGCCCTATTAAACACGTTCTACGCCCCTGCTTAGTGACTTAATGAAGTATTTTTAAGCCAGTATAAAAATGACTGAAACACAAATTTACATATTTGGCATTATTGACCAATATCTTTGATTTAAATTATTTGTTAAGAACATCAAGATGCATTACAGTGAACATTATAATAAAGTACATTTTTCTAGTGCAGAGAGGAGACAACCCATAGAAGCACTGATTTGATCTCATTTCAGAGAAAAATAGAACAGGTCAGATGCACCTAATAAATAAAATTACTAACATAAACTCAGGAATCTGTTTCTTTGCTTCATTGTTCTGGTGCTGAAAATATCACTAATGCAGATCAAAGGAGATACACATATGAATGCACCTCTTATTTATTATTTGGAAATTAGTGGGTGTGGATTACATCAATACATTATTTTAAATCTGCAATTGATATGGAATGATCAGAAGTTGCTATGTGTATTGTTTATTTGAAAACTATTTACAGAGCAGCCTCAGAATTTTGATCACAATAGTAAAGGAACTATTACAGAACAAGTTTTTCAGTAAAATCAGAACATTATTATTTAAGTGCAAGAATTAATGCATCTGAACTCACGCAGTAGGAACTAGGAAATATGAAATACTAGAACCATTTTATTTTAACTTGATTAAACAGATTTTTTCCTAACGTTGTTGGCATTTTTCCCACACACAGTTAAACAAAACAATGTTGATTAAGGTGTGTGTGTGAGAGAGAGATAGAGAGGGAGAGAGAGTTAAAATAATTTTTAAAAACCCGACCGGAGCGGAGGCAGTGACCGACGCATGCACGAGCCGTTTTCAGCTCTGTCTTATCAAATGCACCACGTACGTTACGAAAAAAGTAACTTTAAATATTGAACTGAAAAAGAGGTGAGCTGAAGAAAACCTAGGGAGCACCGAAGAAACGTGAGCAACAGTGAAGCAAGCACAGAGAGATCCGTTACTGTCTGTGTGTGTGCTTGGATGCCTGGGCCGAGCTGACTGAGCTCCCGGCTGCAGAGTTTTGTGTGTAGGGAGGGGCGGGCGCTCTATGTGACTGGCCAATCACAGAGCGTGAAGACAGTCAGTTACCCAATGCAGATTTTCCTTCAGCACAATTACAGATATTTACGAGTTTTACACTCATTTCATGCTCGTATTCGTCAAAAATGCTTTATCTGTACTGGATACTCGTCTATCCGGCTCATCCCTAGCTGTAAACACCCTGCCCTGCCTCCTCCTCGTTGCTGCCTGCCGGCTGTGATCACAAATAACAACATAGTTCCCGCTGCTTCTTCGGGAAATGGCGCAAAAAAAAATCAATAAAACTTGGGATCTGGTAGGCGTGGAGCTGGGATTTCAGCCGTGGTGGCCCTCCACGGCTACGCCTATGTAAAGGAAACACTGGTGAACGTAAAAATACATTCAAATTCTGTTCTGCAACAGCACCAGGCTGCCCAGAGATGTGCCTGACTTTAAATCGGCTTTACTACGGACAGATACAGATGTAAAAAAAAAAACGGTAACTCTCAGCCAAACAATATATTAACCTACCCCTAAAGAGAACCTCATCATTTAGATTCCTGTTGTGGTTAAGATGAAAACCTGCATCAGTAAAATGGTAAATGGTCTGTATTGTATAGCGCCCTTCTTAGGGTTCTACAACCCCCTCCCAAGGCGCTTCACGGCACAATCAGTCATTCACACATTCACATGCTGGTAGGGCTGTAGCGAAGCCTCGACGAAGTCGACGGCTCGATTCTAAAAATTTGTCGACGTCAGATCCGGAAGTCGACGCACCGCGCCCACTTGTTGCATCCCCAGGAGTTTGTAAATAGAGGAGGAATCTGCCCGTTTTTCCTCTAGTTCGCCCTCTTCTCCGCCTTCACTAACATCTCCGCCAAATACCGAAGACCCGGAACAATGTCCGTCCACTACTAGATTCCTTTCCTGTTTTGCCCGCCTTCGTCTCCCGGCAACGGACAACAACTTCCGGGGTCAGATGCGCTGCTTCGTGTCTATCGCAGATGTAGAAAATCACCGGGAGCGTTTCTCCCTTCATAAAGGAGCTTCTTTCAGACATGAGGAGAGCTGTTTTGGTGGTAGCAGTCTCTCCTCCATGCTGGTCTGTTTGCTGCTGGGTGTTTTTGGTTTATTTAAACTTGGTAACTTGAACTTAACGTTGGTAAAGCTACTGTTAGCATCTTCGCTAACAGCTTCTTGCGTTGGGATAAGCTGTTACGTTTTGGTTTAGAGTTCATCTTTTTTGTGGTGTAGATCTCCCTTTTATTACATTTAGAGTGTTGTGGGTTTTCGGTTTAGTGTAAAATATCACCTGAGTTTGGTTTAACCCGTAACACCACTCGCCTCACGCACATAAGTGACCAAAACAAAGCAGCATGGAGACACTCCATCTTCTACCACCTCTCAGGCAGCAGCCTGCTCTCCCAAGTTCTACACGTCATCAGAACATAACCAACCGCAACACAATAAACGCAGTGTTATACAAAATGGAAGGCCTGTAGTGTTTATTCTCTTACAGTAAGAATTTATCAATTTTTTTGAGGAATTTATTTGAGATTTTCTGGTTTTTGTTAATTGTGCAATAGAAAAATAATCATTAGATTAGTTTTCTAAATAGTCATTAGAATAGTCGACTATTCGATAAAATAATCGTCAGAATAATCGTTTTAAAAATAATCGTTTACCCCCAGCCCTACATGCTGGTGGGGATGAGCTACGAAGTAGCTACAGCTGCCCTGGTGTTCACTGATAGAGGCGAGGCTGCGGAGCACTGGCGCCACCGGTCCCGCTGACCACCTCTTCAAATCCTAACAAGGTAAGGTGCGATGCAGGACATACAATATGATAGGAAAGCAAAGAAAAAGATGAACACTTTTATAAAATAAAAGATGAAGCATGCCATCATTGCAGAGGTGTGACTCTCGACGGGCTCCGTCACAGCCTGAGGTCACGACCGTGAGTCACCGGTGTCAGGTATCAAAAGCCACATCTAGAGCTGCCCTAGGGCCATTTGAGGCCCACAGTGACTTTTAAAATGATTTTTGCCATTATGTTGGCATGTTCAGACACCCCTACAGAGGACATCATCACCATGTCTGATGTCCACATATCACTTTGACCTCTAATAGATGACTGAAGCTTTATGGAAAACCAGTTTGAGTCGTAAAGCAGACACATACTGAGCTGCACCGGGTTGAAATGATTGTTCCGACACATCTTTATAGGACTAACAGCTTCATCAGATGTAAATCAGCACATTTAGGACAAGGAAGAAGCTAGAGCAGATATAAGAAAGATACTACGGTACTAGTTTCCTGGCAACCAGATAGGTCATTTGTCAACACAGAGAAGCTGTAGAAAATTTTGACATCTTATGTGGATGAATTTTGTTGTCATTTGCTTCCTACGCCTGAACAACAACAGGAGATGATGAGTATCAAGAAAACTATTAAATGATTTCAGTCTTTTTATGAACAAATCCCAGAAAGTCACTTGGATCAGTGTTTCCCCAAAAAATTTTCCCAGCTGTGGCGGTGTGGCCGGCCGGCCAGCAGGGTGGTGGTGGTGTGTGTGTGGGGGGGGCCTTGGGGAGAAGTTATGACAAGTCTCTAAATAAAGTAAAATTTTCTAGTGCAGAGTGGAGACAACCCATAGAACCACTGATTTGATCTCATTTCAGAGAAAAATACAACAGGTTAGATCAGGGGTGTCAAACTCAAACTCACAAGGGGCTGAAATTAAACTCTGGGACTGAGTCGAGGGCCAAACTTAATATTTTTTGGAAAAGTGACGGCAAATTTGCACATTTTCTTTATCAAGATATATGCAATTTTGAACCTTTAAATTTGGAAACAAACATATTTCTGCATTAACACTGAATGTGGAATAACCAAATTACACACGAGCAAGTCAGTTTTAAAAAAGGCATCAGTGGTATTCATTACTTGTGGCTCCACTGGTTTACTGTGATGCTCACCTGTTCCAGCCAGAAACCTGCATCATGGGGTTGATCTGAGCTGAGGAGGAGACTCCTGTTGTTTTGTTCATCTTCATCGTAATAATGACAACATTAGATGACAACAGGTGCTCACATAGGTTTGTGCTGATGAACATGTCTGAGCAGCTTGACCACGTTGTTGTGTGTCGGGGAGGAAACACAACGACAGCAGCCACAGAGTCATGCTGGTTTGAGCGTGTCGCTGTTCGCTGGAGTTATATCAGCTCTGTCTGGACGTTAGTTGGAAAACTTTCTCTTTCAGTCGTGAACACATTACTTAGCGGCTAGAATCTCCGTTTCTGGGCTTCAACGTCAGAAAATAGCTGAGTGAGAGGAGTGTAGTTTGTCCGAGACAGCGGAGCTGTAGACACCGGCAGCAGGCGCTGGAAAAAACACAAAGGAGGGGGCGCGTCGGCTCCGCGCTGACGCCGCAAAGCATCATGGGAGTTGAAGTATTTGCGGTAAAATCGGCCAGCGGGCCAGTTTTAATATATTTTTGATATTTATCTCGCGGGCCACGTAAAAATGCTCCGCGGGCCGCATCTGGCCCGCGGGCCTTGAGTCTGACATATGTGGGTTAGATGCACCTAATAAATAAAATTACTAACAAACTCAGGAATCTGTTTCTTTGCTTCATTGTTCTGGTGCTGATAATATCACTAATGCGGATCAAAGGAGATACAAAGATGAATGCACCTCTTATTTATTATTTGGAAACTACATTTACTGCAGCTGGCAGAGGCAGAGATTGTTTCTATTGATACACGGAATTTACAGAATCATTATAAATTGTAATAGGGGAAGACTGCAGGAGGGAGCGGTAAAACACAGGGGGTCCCCAGCAAAAACAAGAAACTTTACGAGTCTGATGAAACCTGGTGGTTTTCCATCAGGCAGTCACGGGGCAGCTCCAACGACCCAGTGGCTGTGCTGGGTCAATGTTATCGAGCTCAGTCCGGTGTCGGTACAAGATCGGCTCGGGGTCCGCCGACTGCCGATGACGTCAAAGTAGTTGATTGGCTGAACATGAACCTTACGTAATCACGTTACGTTGTTATCACGTTACGTTGGTCCAGGCAACTTTTTCTCTTGGAAAGACGGACAACTTTTACAAAGAAATCCATCATTACCTCTTTGAAAATACACTTTTAGCATAGAGCTGAATGCATATTAGGGCTGAACGATTAACTGCATGTGCAATTAAATTGCGATGTGACAAAAGGAGATTTTCTAATCGCAAAGGCTGCATTTTGGCAGCGAGTGGTTAGCGCAGTGCTAATATACATGGAAAAACCCATAGGAATGCTAATGCTAATATCACTGATTACATTCTTACAAATTATGAATTAGAAACGTGCCAAATGATTACATTTGGAGTCTAATAGAAAGTAAAACCACCATCAACCAAATAAGTACAGACATGTATTTTAGTAAAGCCAGAAAACTTTTAACTCCAGAGTTTTGGCTAGCAGCTTTGAGCATAACTGAACTACGCATGGACAAGACGTCAAAGACTAAACACAAAATACTTCAATAAACGGGGCACACTTCTTCCCTGCAAATAAAGTTTCACAGGTGTTGCTAATACCTATGATCCTTCAAAGGATGTGCTCAAAGAGGAGTTCAACATTATGAATACAATATAGTATTTTATTTTACAAATACCATTATAAACATAAACTTACATCGTAAGAAACATTTTAATAACGAAACTGCTACATTCTTTCCAACAGTATAGATGTGTAGTGTATTTTGTCCGAGTGGGTTTGCCGTACTTTGACGTCATCGGCAGTCGAAGGACCCCGAGCCGATCTTGCACCCGAGCAGAACTTGTACCGACACCGGCTCGTTGGTGAACGAGCCGAGGCGACGTCGTGCTCTGCTTAAGAAGTGTTATTTTCCCGTTTCAGAAGAAGCGTCCAACGTGTTTTTACACTTTCTCCGAGACATGTCACGTCGCTAAGTTGTTAGCGCCGCCCGCTAACACGTCAATAGTGCAGCGTAGCCTGCTGGAGGTTTTAAGGTTCAGATGAAAACACCTGACCTCTCAGGCTTCTCACACATCGATCTTAAGTTGTCGCTGTTGCGCTCACGCCGTAATACAGTATTAGATGCGGTTAAAGTCAGACATGAAAAAATAAATAAATTTTACATGAATAAGTGATGCTTAGCCTGGTGGGGGGAGGAAACCCTGTCAAGATCGTCAACACTCGTTTATCTTAATGCCATCGAAACATGTAAACCAAAAAGCATTATATCCACTGCTACCTTTCTAATTTTAAACTCAGTAACTTATGCTGTAACTTCACCTTGCCCTGCCTGCTCCTCCTTGCTGCCCGCCGGCTGTGATCACAAGCGACAACATAGTAGTTCCCACTGCTTCTTCGGGAAACAGCGCAAAAAATATATACTTGGGATCTTGTAGGCATGGCGGTAAGGGAAACCCTGCGTAACTCAGTTAGTAACTGAGTTACTTTTTTGACAAAGAAATTACTAACTATAACTAATTACTTTTTAAAAGTAACTTTCCCAACACTGACTGGACCCAGGACACGGTGGAGGGACTATGTCTCTCACCCGGCCAGGGAACGCCTTGGGATTTCCCCCGGAGGAGCTGGCCCAAGTTAGCCTAGTGAACTAGACCAAATTCTTGCTTTGCAAAGTTTGGTCTAGAAACGCTCCACTGGAACCTCTGCAGCCCCTAACAGCATTCTGCCTGGCCAATCACAGCTCTCTAGAGGGGTTTCAAACACATAAAGAGTTGTGATTGGTCCATAATGGTGGGCCAATCATAGTGCTCTATCTGCTTAGTGAACAAATCACAGCGCTTTATCCGCTTTGTGGGCCAATCAGGGCACTCTATATGCCTGGTGGGTGGGATGATGCAACAGAGTGAAACAAGAGTATGTCACATTCATTGTCCAGTGGAATGCAGAGATCATTTGAAAGACAACGGTAGAACCTGCCCCACAACCGAGAGCCGTCAATGGAGCGTTGCCAGACTAATACATTTATTTAGTCTGGCTTGCCAGGCTAGGCCCAAGTGGCTGGGGAGAGGGAAGTCTGAGCCTCTCGACTTAGGCTACTGCTGCCGCGACTCAACTCCGGATAAGCGGATGAAAATAATGAATGAATGAATGAATGAATGAACGGACGGACGGACGGTATTATTATGCAATTCAAAACCAAGTGAAAGGAGCCGCTAAATCTCCTCCCAAGTTGTTCTGATCAGGTTTGTGATCTGAACTGGAGCTCCAGTGTCAGTGGGCTGTGCTCCTCACCAATCATCAGTCTGGTGTCTCTGAGAAAACCATTACCCACTCCATTTACTGCTCCTTTAACAGTTTCATTCAATATGTATGAGCCACTGACCCTCCCCCCTCACAGCTCCTCTGTGCACAAATCAATAGTTAGATGTGATGATTTAGTCAGCGGAGACTGCTGAAGCAAGCGAGCATTTGTAACCCTGGACGCAGTTAGATAAGATCAGGAATGTTTAGATAGACCAGCAGCTATGCTGGGTTACACATTCATTCATTCATTCATAAGCTTGCAGGTTGAGGTTAGGCAACACGTCTAAACTGACTCATCTCACCATGCTTTGCCTTTTTTACCTTTAGGGAACAAAACAGAGCAAAGGGGCAGATACTGCCATCAGTTTGAGTGCACAGATAATAAAAGATATGTGTGCATTTCCACGCCAGCTATCATTATGTTAAAGTGTGGCAGGAACGCCAAGCGGAAAGACGTTCCTCTATCCAACAAATTCCTTCAAATCCACAGCTTCCTGTGGCCTGATTCCGTCTGTGTGTAGGTGTGTGTAGTAAATGAAAGGGAAGGAAGGGCTGTGGGGGGAGGAAGTGAGGGGAGGATTAGGGGGTTATACACATCAAACCAACACACACACACACACACTGCCTTCACATTTCCCTTCATTCACTCGTCACTGCTCTGTGATGAACTTGATGATGATGACATCACGATCAGCCAACTGTTTCTCTTTATCTGACCCATTTGAAGCAGAGAAGGCTACATGTGCATTCTTATGAAAATGATCTTCTAGGAGCCGTCTTCGAGCTCTGAGCGGGTAATGCCATCTGGTCGCTCGCTGTCAGGCTGCAGAATAATGGAACGTTCCTGCTGCTTGTGTTGAATCAAGCTGAGAAAAAAAAAGATAAATAGTTGCACAGAAATGTTTGTTTGTTTTTGCTAAAGTCCCAGAAAACACACATCCTTGAAGGGTTGTTTGTCACCAAGACCATTGATGACAAATATTCTGTTAGATTACTGGCATCAGGATTACACGCCACCATTAATTTAGTGATATCATACTTTGAATGTGAGTCTTGATGCATCAACATCCTCAGATTACTGTCTATTTGTCCTTAAGCAGTTAGATCAACCTGCTTGTTCTTTTGGTCCAGTTCTTATTGCACAGTTCAGTTTGTTTAGGCTGAAAATGACTAATATGCTCCTACTTTCAGATTTCCCGGTGCACTGTAAAACCTAACTGCATATCTTAAAATAACTGATTTCCCATAAAAAGTTGCACTGACTGACTCGTACGAAGTCCGCCTTACTCATAAGTGACGAACTTAATCACTAACTCTGCAGACTTAAGTTCATGTCTTTTATTTCATTGTTGTTCAAGTATTACTTAAACATCTGAAATCTTATTTTATTTTGGTTGATGTCCATAAACTCATTTTAATTTAGTTAACAGCTAAACCCTGCTAAATTGGGTATGTGACACCTGCCATGAGGTGTCCAGCCCGAGGAACCATTTGCTTTGTGCACCGAATGGAGAAGAGCCAGAAATCATCATAGTTGATTGAAAATGACGACTACTATTTAAGGTAAAAACAGTCTTTCAATTGCTACGTTGCATTTTGTTCTATCCTTGTTTCAAATCCTGAGTAAATTCTCAAACCATAGCTATGGTGCTACCTTGAAGACGTCCAATATCTAAGATCCTGTGTGACCTAAAGCCACAACGGTCTATCTGCAAATCAACAATAGGTGAGAAAAAGCTTTATGGTTCAAATGTTAGAGTATTTTTTTTATTCATCAAATGCTATTGAATGTTGTTAAAATGTGATGAAGAGTCATTTGACCTAAAGTTGGTTATACAGCACGAGACAATCTCCTTGGAAAGTGGAAAGTTAACATACATGACAGCCTCCCAGTGACTGTGCAGTGAAGACATTTCTGATATATTTTACAGGACAACATTAAAATTAGGGCTGCACAATATATCGCAAATGTATCGTTATCACAATATCAGCATGTGCAATATGCATATCGCAAAGAACACAAAAATATCGTAATAAATGGTTAGCTTAAATATTTGCTACACATAATGCATTCTGTCAAACGGAAGCATGATGTTTTTTAACAAATCAAATAGAGCGCTTCCCCCATTTAGCCAATTGGGTGGGTTGTCATAGGTTAGATGCCTGCCTCCACGGTGGACGGCACTTTATTTTGATGGTTGGCAAACACCTGAGTTAACTTTGTTGTGCTCTTTCCGCTGATTCTGCTTTTCCTAGGATCCACCGATTGCCTTTTCTTTTTCCTTTTCCTCACATCTTTCGCTTTTCTTGTTTTTATGATTATTTTTTGTGATTTTTTTTATTTCTTTGTTTTTGATTATTTTTGTTCTTGAGTAAAATTTTTATTAACCGCAATTAATATTGTCATCGCAATATTAATCACTGTTATCGCATATCGCAGGTTTTCCTAATATCGTGCAGTCCTACTTAAAATAGATTTTTACCACGCTATATTCTAGAAACATGTTTTTGTTTGAAAATAAAAACAATAATCTATTACAGAAAAATATAAACTGCTATTTGGAATAAGTAAATAAATGTCAATAATTTCTGTATAAAAGGGTATTTCTACTAATTGGGGCTGTGTTTACACAGACACACGTAATGTGACCTACAGAAACTGAGTACTATAATACTAAACAACCTTTAGTGGGTTTTTCAGGAGTTTCCATGCCAAGAGCTGACCAAGGCCCAGATAATGAAGCACCACTGAGGTCCCTCTTAAGCTTGGTTTATGCTTGACGCATTCACTTTCCGCTTGGTGATGCGGCTCGCGGATGGAACGCGCTTCACAACTTGCAGCGTTTATGGTTCATGCGGCTTGTCTCTGCGGTGAGCCAATATTCTCCCAAACTGTAGGGGGCAGCATGGAGCTCTACGGCATGCATCCAACACTACACCCTAGTAGAAGTAAAAATTACTGTTGTTTACAACATGGCATTCCAGCATTTTTTAACAGCGTCCTCGTCTTTTCCGACAGTGCGAGCTATTTCTCTCCAAGAATTATTAACAACATATTGATCATGGTAGGGCTGCTCGATTATGGCAAATATAATAATCACGATTATAGTGACTGAAATTGAGATCTCGATTATTTAGGACGATTTTTCAATTTATGTTGATTTTATTTGTTTTTATTCAGTCATAAAATTGCTCAGGGCACAATCAGGACAAAAAGAAATAAGAAACAAGATGATCACTAAAATAACTCCTGATTCCCAGTATAAAAAGACCAAAATACTTATAGCTCATAGTTTATGACCCAAGGGCTATAGACCTTGGTTTAACTCATTTAATTCTAACCAGTGCAGACCCAAATACCAATATCTTGCAAATACTGACAGCAAGAATTATACAGTTGCATTTATAACAAATAAATGAAAATAAATTGATGTTCACAAAATGTTGCATAACATTAATTTAGTCGTGTCAAGGTGCTGTAGGAGAGTACACTAGCACCGTGTCCTCAGAGAGCTTAGTTATTAGTTATCAGCATGAGGAAGTTATTTCTACCTTATTTATAAACTATGTATTTACAAGTCCATCAGTTAATGTAATAATTGTCCCAACCACAGCTCCACCCCCCCCCCCCCACTCCCCCACCACCACCACCCCCCAACCCGGTCTCAGCAATCGGGGCAAGCTGCACGTGTTTTTAGCGCGCCGCACGCGCACATTTAGCCATTTTTAGTGGCTCAGGAGTCCGCAGGTGCAGTGTGTGTGTCACTCACTCTGGTTACTCCAACAGGGAGCCGACTCCGAGAGCAGTTTCTGTAGCGACTGACACATCACTACATCATTCCCTTTCCTAATGTTGTGAAGAATGGTCCGGAGCGCAGGCGGAGTGTTTAGCTAACCTGCAGGAAATGTCGACGACAGTTATTCAGAAAGTAGCTAAGGGTTACCAGAGATGTTTCTGAGGTGTTCGCTAGGTACTTTTAAGATTTAAAAAGTCAAGAAGGGGGTCTGAAAAGCTGTTAGAAATAGCGTCAAAGTCGCTAAGTTGGCAACACCGTGGGAGGAGCGCTTCATTTGCAACTCGGGGCAGCGCAAGTGGGAGGAGCAAATAATCAGCTTGTTTTGTTTTTATAATCGTTCAAAACTCAGATCGTAATCGTGATTAAAATTCGATTAATTGAGCAGCCCTAGATAACGGTGATCTCTGAGAGCTGAATCATACAAATGTCTGTATTTATGAACCTCTGCCAAACTAGTTCTCGCCAGTCCGCCAAGTTTTTCCGCATCCGACCGTCCGCGTGGTTAGAAAATTTCCTAGGTGCGCGGTGCGGAAATTTTGGGCCGTGCAGAGGCGCGGTGGAGGGGCGTGGTTGTTAAAATGACGCGTGCCGTGCGAACCTCGCGGACGCGTCAAGCATAAACCAAGCTTTACTGACAAGGAGGTTGAACTTTGATTTTGCAGTGACTAGGAATCAAGGTAAAATGCCATGTATATTTATTTTAAATAATTGCTGCCATTACTATTTCAATTCCCATCACATTTCAAATTTAATGGATATAATTTTGTCTTTCCAGTCTCTTTCAGAAATGATGATTGTCTCATACATCACCTGGCAATCTTTGTCAAACAAAATGGATACAATGTGGTGTCTAATAGAATGTAAATGTTTTGTTTTTACCCATGCAGCTCTATACGGATCTCCACAGGATCACAAACGTAAACCTGCAACACTCATTCTGTTCTTAACTGGACTAGTGTTCACCTCAACATCTGATGTTGTACTAAAAGAAGAGGACTGGAAATTAGGGGTGGGCAGTATGAACGGTATACGGTAGAAATTATATTAATTTGGCCAACGGTAGAGATTTTGACTGTATCGGCCTATCGCGGTAGATGACGTCATCAAGCGGCATCAGTTGAGGCTGAAAGCATGGAGCCTGTGGTGGAGGAGGTTCTCGTAAAGAAGACCAGTGCAACATCTCATTTGGACTTGGTTTGGCTTTAAGGAGTCGGATGTGGAGCAAAACAATATAATCTGCAAAGTATGCCGGAAGAAAGTATTAGCGAATAGAGGGAATACATCTAATTTGTTTTACCACCTCAAAACGAAGCACGGTGTGGAATACCAAGAAAGCCAAAAACTGCGTCCTCAACAAACGCCCAGTCAGTCGAGCGGTAAGAAAAAAGGTGGTCTTACACACCAACAGTCGGATATTTTACAAGCATTTGCTAAAGGCACTCAGTATGAGAGAAATAATCAACGGTGGATTGATATTACAAATGCCATTACCACGTACCTGTGTAAGGACATGGTGCTGTTTCTTACAGTGGAGAAAAGCGGCTTTCGGGACATGTTAAGACACTCGATCCACATTACGAGGTACCGAGCCGCAATCACTTCAGCCAAACAGAGATGCCAAAACTGTACGAGAAGGTCAGCGAGCAAGTAAAGCAAGAAAATTAATCAATTTTCTTTAAATGGCATTTTATACTGTTTGAAGTGTGTTTATTCTGTTGCTGCAATGTATCTGGTATGTGAGTATGTTTAGAAACAGTCGTTTTTGACATATATACAAAAGAAAGTCATATATCGTAATATATATTTTTCAAATTATATCGCAATATTGATTTTAGGCTATATCGCCCACACCTACTGGAAATATAGGCGAGGTGATAAATAAACTCATGAAGGCTTTTGAGGAACAAGTAAAAATGCTTCATATATCCTTAACAGAGGCTGATTACAAAAAATACTAAATAATAACAACTTATATTTATCCAGCAGGACAAGAATGAACAGCAGCCCTGGCTGAGCTGCTACTGCACCTGAAGGAGGACTTGGACATCTGTAACACTTAAGTTAAAGTCCCACTAGTTGTAACACACGCACTGATGTGTGGTGAAATGTATTCTCTGCATTTGACCCTTCCCCAGGGGGAGTGGGGAGCTGCATCGCCTGCGCTCGGGAACTATTTGGTAATTTGTGCTGTGTGTATCTTTTTCTTTTATTTGTGACATTTACTTGGAAATGACAAACCGGATATCATGAAACAATCTTATAGAATAAATCTGTGCATTTTCCTTTTTTACCCTAAAGAGGCTTATTTACATACAAAGTTGCGGTGGTTAGTTGAACTTTTAGTTTTTTAGGTATGATTTTACAGAACATGTATCCATTTTCAGGAGGACTTGGAGGAAGCTGTTGGAGCATTTTCTAAATGTTAACAATTTAAGTTAATAAACCTAAATGGCGAAAGGCCATCAGTTTCCTCAATTAATATGAGTTGAACTTACTTGGCAGGTTTTACAGTGTGCCACACCTCTGATTTATACAATGAGAATCAATCTAGTTTCTTTTAATGTTCTATAAAGACTCCATGATGGAATAGGACCCGCCTACCCCCTCTGTGACCCAGTAGAATGAAGCTAGATCACATTCTTGTCATGTATGTATGTATGTATGTATGTATGTATGTATGTATGTATGTATGTATGTATGTATGCATGTATGTATGTCTGATCTCAGAATTGTGTGTACTGAAACTCTAATTTCCCTCTGGGATTAATAAAGTATTTTTGAATTGAACTGAATCAAATATAGAAAACCAGGTCAGTGTAAAGAAAATGGTGATGATTTTTGTTGTTGCCAGTTTTGACAGTCCTGAGCCACTCTCCCATCTGCTGTTTGTCAGCAGCATGCTTCAACCACAGCCCAACCACACACACCCATGGCTGGACCACACCCTTCCCTGGCATGACTATCACACTCCAAGACGATGCAGCTAGACGATGGTGCTACACTTAAACAACAGAGCTCCAGACTAACATTTCACTGGTTGCACCGGTGCACCTAACTGGTTTTCTTCTGGCATGTTTTCTGACTGTATCACATCTACCATCACAGTCTCATTGGTTCACCTTTTTAAACCACTGTCCATGTTGGCAATACTGACTTGTAAATAATTTATTTACAATATAACAAATAGAGGATGCCTCCTGGACCTGGTGAGGTTTTCCGGGCACGTCCTACCAGGAGGAGGCCTAAAGGAAGACCCAGGACATGGTGGAGGGACTATGTCTCTCACCTGGCCAGGGAACACCTTGGGATTCCCCTGGAGGAGTTGGCCCAAGCTAGCCTGGCAAGCCAGACTAAATAAATGTATTATTTTGTCTGGCAGCGCTCCATTGACGGCTCTCGGTTGTGGGGCGGGTTCTACCGTTGTCTTTCAAATGATCTCCGCATTCCACTGGACAATGAATGTGACATACGGTACTCACCGCAACAGCTATCGGTAAATGAGGCGGTCCGCAGTTGAAGGAGGAGAAAGCACATCTTTTTTTCTAAAAATAAGCACTTAAATACATCTATCTGCTCCTGATTCTAATGGAGCCCAAGTTCTAATAGTCCAAAATTGATGTAAAAGCCGTTTCAAACGAGCTGTCGCCATCTTGTTTCACTCTGTTACATCATCCCACCCACCAGGTATTAGAGTGCCCTGATTGGCTCACAAAGCGGATAAAGCTCTGTGATTTGTTCACTAAGCAGATAGAGCACTATATTGGCCCACAATTATGGACCAACAACAGCTCTTTATGTGTTTGAAACCCCTCTAGAGAGCTGTGATTGGCCAGCCAGAATGCTGTTAGGGGCTGCAGAGGTTCCAGTGGAGCGTTCCTAGACCAAACTTTGCAAAGCAAGAATTTGGTCTAGTTCATTAGGCTAGGCCCAAGCGGCTGGGGGGAGGGAAGTCTGGGCCTCTCGCCTTAGGCTACTGCCCCCGCGACCCGACTCAGGATAAGCGAATGAAAATGTGTGGATTGATGGATAACAAATACAGTTCCTTATTTGAAGTAGACTTAAACAAGATGAGTAACTTTATAAAAACATTACTGTAATAAGTGTAGTACATGCTCCTTACCGTAAAACACTCAAGAGCGCCAATGTGAGATATGAAAACGTATCAGTGATGCACCGATATGAAATTTTTGGGCCGATACCGATATAAAGATCACTGTTATGGCCGATAACCGATATTTGTCGATACCGATATGCTGGCATTAATGCTTCTAAAATCAGCAGATTTTGTGTATAATGAAAATTATTAAAGCTGAATTTTAATTTTTATGTACACACAACACACACACATTTACAGTTCTGAGATGATCACAATCACTGTCACATGACTAAACAAATACACATCACCCTTTGAAACAGGCAAACAAATGGAGACAAGATGGAAAAGTATATCGGTTGTCGGCCAGGTTTAATTTATCGAACCAATAGCAATATATTTAAAAATGACTAACATCGGCCGATACCGATATCGATGCTGATATATTGTCCATCCCTACAAAGTATTTATCTACTTATCAGCTTACCATGTATGCCTTGTCTTTGCTTGATCTAGAATCTACTGGTGCTGACCTGTAACTGGCAACAGCCTTGAAACTCACAGAGCAGCAGTGATAGAGTGATGTTTTTGCTTAAAAGTAGACAGCAGTAACCACGTTTGACCACATGATGTCAGTCCTACTAATTGCACCTTTAAACCGCCACGACCTTCGTTCCGAGGATTTCTGCGTGCTAAAGCGGATGCTTCTGCAGCATTACAGCAAGGCCCAACCAGGAAACTCCACCAGACCAGTACTGCTGTATCCAGATTGCTGCTCTGATTCTGGATCAGACGTGTGTTCCCAGAGCTGCTCTGACAGATGTGTGTGTGTTTGTCCCTCTGGTTTACAGTCTTCCAGCCAGGTGTGATGCAGTGCAGAGTAACCAGTAAATTATGCCAATCCATCCATCAGTCCTGAGAGCAACAACAGAAGCGTTCCTTCAGACATGAACACGTATAGCTTGTTGTACTTTTAGGACGAGTATGACGTGAGACGTGTTTAAATCTTCTCATGGATCGGTCTCTCACATCTATCCACACAGAGACACAAACAAAAGAGCACTTCCTTGTAACCAAATCATGTTTACATTTAAAGCATGAGGTGGTTGTCGGTTAAAGGAAAACACCCAGAGCCCCTAGGTGAGACTTGGCTGCTTGGCTGAGCTGATAGCAGCACATGAGGGAGCAGGCTGACTGGTTGGGTTGCTCTGCGATGTCTTCTGGACAACACTAATAACATCTTCCATTAAAGTTTCCAATAACTACCAGTTCAATCCCAATTTAATAAGGTTGTGTAGATGTTAAACTGTTATATAATGTTTGATGACATGTTCAGCTTTGGAAAATAAATATTTTAAATCAAAAACAACCTTCTGGCAAACTCAAATCTATC